>NC_056729.1:1847924737-1848104737 GCF_019279795.1 Protopterus annectens | reverse complement strand
TCTCCCCTCAGTCCCTAAAGCTAAAGTCCTTGGTCTCGCCGTAATCCTAAACTCAAGGCATTCCAGTACAGAGTTATACTACTGTCAAATAATTCATTTCTTTTGTTCTATGCCCTACTCCTAGATCCCTACCAACAAAGTTCTTGCTATTATGCATCTGCAGATCATCTCTCGTATTCTGTGATGAATGCTGTACCCTCTCCCAGTCCTCACTAGCCAAGCCAATGTCAGCATCAACCAGGGAACCTTCCATTTCACCTGTAAATGAACCTAGGCCTGCAGGGTTCCAGTTGAGGCTCCATCTCTCTGCATGGTGCAGCAAACACAAATTCTGTGGGACTTAAAATTCCTCCACATAATAGGTTCATAGGCTCAAGGAGGTTACTAGGTTATTGACCTGAGGGTTGTTCGAAGGCTAGCCTACTACACTCATTATATTTCAAGAGGAAAAGTTTAGTCAATGCCCAAGATTATTATTAGTAATGACTGCCCAAGTCCAAGAGGGATGTGGGAGCTATTCCTGGCAGGAATTTGTGGTTTCCCTTCCATTCATCCAAGCTACTTTGGAACACAGTCTTAGAGGTGCTCTACTTAACATGAACTGGTAGCCTATTCCAGAGAAGTGGCAACCTCTGTGAGATGAATTTATCTGTCCAGCATGTCCTATTAAATTGCAGGGCAGATTTAGGTCATTAGAGCAGGTAATTCTAGTCCCATTTCACCTACGAATCTGCAGCAACTTCATTAGATTGGAGTCCAAGATTGCTCTGTAAGCCAGGTGCCAGGTGTCCTCTAAGCAGCGTATGTGCTACTGAGTACAGTGACAAAGAATTCAGTCTGTCCATGTAAGGCATGTGCAGACGACTCTGGATCTTGATAGTTAAAAATCTCTGGAGTCTCTTCAGTTCTTTTAGGTGTCTGGTATGGTACATTCCAAAGAGGCTTTATACTGAATTATGGGCCTGATAAGGGATGAGTACAGGGGGTTATAACCTCTTTTGCTCTTGAGGCTATGCCTTTGCTAATCAAATGTGTGAAGTAGAATGCCTTTCTTACTACAGTGGACACATTGTGGTCAAAGTTTATGTCACAGTCTACTTGTGTGCCCAAATCCCTCACTACAGTGCTCGTGCTTAAGGTATTGTTGTTTATCTGATATTTAGTAGGGGCATTGCTTTTATCCAAGGGGATAATGATGATAATGCATTTTTTTTCATTTGGAGTCCATGGCTTTGGCACCAATCGTTGGTCTTTGTAAGTACCTCTTGTAGTACACTGACATCATTTGGGGAGTCAATGATCATGCCAAGTTTGCAGTCGTCAGTAGACTTGGTCAGCCACAGCCCCTTTGTTTTGGCTTGAACTTCCAAGAAGTAAATGCCAAACAAAAGGGACCCAGTACTGACCCTTGTGGAACCGCACTGGTGACATGTCTGCTGGTTGAGGTGGAGTCACTCACTTTGATAGCATGTGTACAGTTAGTGAGCCAATTTGTGACCCACCTAACAACAAAGGGGTTGACATTCAGGTGGGCGAGTTTGTCAATAATGTATGAATGGGGGACTGTGCCAAAGGCCTTTGCCAAGTCCAGGTATCCTGAGTGCACAGATTTCCCCTCATCTATGGCCCTCATCATGTTTTCCAAGAAGTCTACTAGGTGTAACAGGCATGATTGACCCTTTACAAAGTTGAACTGGGTTGGATCAAGGGTTTGGATGTGACCTATATCCTTATTTATGAGGTCCATGATGATAAATTCCATGCCCTTGCAGATAAGACTGGTCAGGCTTATAGGTCTATAATTCTCTGGATCTATTGCTAAGCCACCCTTGTGAAGGGGGATAATGGTCATGGTTTTCCATTCAGCTGGGACAAACCTTGTGTTCAGGCTGTGGTTAAATAGGGTGCCTAAGGGAGTTGCTAATTCCTGTTTTAGTTTGTTTAGAGTGCAGCCTGGGATGCCATCAGAACCCATAGAGGCTGTGTTTTTTTTGCCTTAGACATAAATTTGATGACCTGTTATTTAGATATATAGGGTGGAGGAGCTGTTGAAGGGACCAGATGACATCCCAGGCTGTGTACTACATGAACTACAAAATGAACTGGTGCCTCACCTAAGTGTCATGTTTAATCATAGCCTCACCTCAGGCTTCGTGCCCACTGAGTGGCGTACAGCTACAGTTATCCCACTGCACAAGGGGGGGATCCACCTTGGAGCCTGGGAACTACCACCCAATCCATCTGACAAGCCTGATCTGCAAGGCTATGGAACGTGTTATCATGGAACTTATAAAAAAAGACATTGGCAACCTTCAAACACAGGACCCCACCCAGTTTGGGTTTGTGAAGGGCTGAATTTGTCTGCTGAACCTGATTGACTTCTTTGAGTCAGTCTGCAGAGCTGTGGACAAGGGTAAGAGGGTCCACACAGCCGAACTGGACCTCGCTAAGGCCTTTGACACCCTCACCCCTCTGGAATCATAGATAAACTTAGTAAATCCCTATGTCACTCAATGGGTTGCCAACTGGCTTGCTGACAGAACCCACACTGTAAAAGTAGTCGACTTTAAACCCAGCACCAGACAGGTGACAAGTGGAGTACCTCAGGGTTCAGTCCTGGGACCACTCTTGTTTGGCATCTACTTCTCTGAACCATTATTGAATCCTCAAATGATGTGGATATTCTACAAAAGGGCCTTACAGAAACAGATGCTTGGTGCCAGAGCCATGGGCTCAAGCTCAATGCCAAGAAATGTATAGTTATCCCCTTTGGGAAAAAACATGTACCTGTGAATTACCACATAGGTGGCAGTACACTAAACACTGAAAGTGTGATAAGAGACTTAGGGAAGCAGGTGGATAGTGGTCTCACCTTCGATAACCACATCGCCACAACAGTCTAAAAATCTGTCTATGTGGCACACAGCATCACTAAGGGCTTTTCGTCCAGAAAAAAGGAGATCATTGTCCCACTGCATTCATCCCTCATTAGACCCATTATAGAATACAACGCCCCATTTGGTATGTACCTCTCAAGACATCTGCAACAACTGGAAAGGCCGCAGAAATATCTCAGTAAAAGAATCACAGGCCTAAAGCAGATGCCCTATGCTGACCATCTAAAAAAACTCCAGCTATACTCTGTCGCATATCGTCTACTCAGAGGTGATCTCTGCTTAACATACAAGGCCATGCCAAACCCAGAGCTGTTGGACATGCTACACTTAAAGGAATCCCAATTGCTCAGAGTCACACGCTGCAGGGATCTAAACCTTCTCATCACAATGAACAAAACATGCTGGAGGGATAGGTTCCTGACTCAGAGACTCCCCCAGACTTTGGAATAGGCTGCTCATACATGTCAAGCAGAGCATGTCTATGGCCCTCTTCAAAAGGAACCTTGATGATTGGATGAGAGACAGGAAATTCACCCCTGGGATCACATCAGTTACCCTGCTAGACAAGGGTCCAGGGAAGTAAATATTGTGGGAAGAAATAGCCAGGGAATTATTATGGCTAGGCTTGTATAGGCCCTATGGCCAATAGCCTAGTACCGACCTATGAACCTATGAACCTATGGATAAAGGGGAGAAATTTTCCCCAAACCTGTCCACTAGTAGGTTAGCAATTTCTGCAGGATCAGTGTGTGGGATATCATTTGTCACTAGTTCAGCGCATATCTAGGACCTACCTTTTAGGCAATGAACATAGCTGAAGAAAGCTTTATGGTTATCTTTAGCCGTGTTTGCTAAATTTTTCTCGAAGTTGCTCTTAGAGGATATTATAAGTTGCCTTATTTGTATATTTAGGATTAGGAGGGTGCTTTTCCAGTGCTGGGTCCTCCCTTTGGTTAGACAACAGCTTCTTATGCTTGTTGTATAGTTTATTTATGCAAGATGTCCACCAGTGTGGCTTGTCTTTTCCTGGCACTCTTACTTTGGTCCTATCCGGCACAGCTGAGCATATACATTTGTATAAGTGTTGGTATAGGGCATCAGGGTATACTTTAGTATAGTTGCCAAGACCATCTGTGGGGACTGGGGCTTGGAAATCATTTATGCCAATCCCTAGGAGGTTATAGTCAGCTTTGGTGAAGTTTTTTAATCTGACTTCACCTCTGATGGGTTCTGGAGTTACTGATACTTCAAAAGTAACTGACTTATGATCAGAGTTTACTAATGAGGGTCCTACACTTACGGTAGCACAACAGTCTCTCATGTTGGTGAGAACCAGGTCAAGTATATTTGAGCCTCTTGTAGGATTTTGTACAATTTGTTCCAGGGCATTTGAGTTAACAAAGTCAAGGAACTTTTGTGCAAGTAAGTTGGGACTTGTATTGGTTTCCCAGTTGATGGTAGGATAGTTAAAATCCCACATGACAAGAGTGTTGGGTTGTATTTTGATTGGCACAAGTAAAGCCAAATAAGCTGCATGAGCATCTTGGTTCATGAAGGGGACCTGTACCTACCAATGACTTAGGGGGGGAGGCTTACCCCAGTAATCTGAACATTGAGTAGCTCCATAGAGTTATCTTGTCTAACCAGTCTGGAGGAGTATTTATCTTTGATGTGGATAGATATCCTTCCACCTGTGGTTCTCACAGCTTCATTTTGTGGTCTGAAGGTGTGGAAAGCATTGCAGCCTTGCAAGGCCAGGGGACTCTCTGAGGCCATGATGAAACAGGTGTCTGTGACTGCACAAATGTCTACATCATCCAAAGAAGGAATGCTTCTCGAGAGTGCAGCTTTTGGTCTAAACTCATAGCATTCAGCAGCATAACCCTTATTTTGTTTTTGCCAGATATTTTCATGTCGGAAGTTTTATTTTTGAGACCCTGCCTAAAAATGCACTATGAGGGAGGCAAGAGCCTTAGTCAGCAGCCAAAAGCATAGAGGTGCAAGGTGCCGACCATCTCTGGCAAAGCAGCAAGGTCTGTCAACCATGTCTTCCCAGGGATACCCCCCCTGAATGACACCACAAATTAAGCCAATTATTAAAGTAAATAATTTTTTTGTTTATATTGTAGCATCATTGTAGATGAGGGCAAATTGCTGCTCAAGGCTAAGTGCATACCTGCCTGGGACACATATTCACATAGCTCAATCATGTCTCATTTCACATAGTCCAGTGAGGTACATCTCAAGTCGTTCAAACCAGCATGAACTGTGACCAAGTCATAATGGTACTTGTTGTTGAGTGACTTGAATGCATGTGTGATTGACAAATCCTAGCACCAGACAGACAGCTGACCATGACTTTCTCCTTATCCAACCTAGTGAGCAAGATGTCAGTATGTCTCACTATAGAATCTACAATAACAAGAAAATTAGGTTTGGGTGTGCTGTTCCTTAAGGGCCTAGTTGGTGAGACACTGGTGTTGTTATATGTCTTGAGTGCTGGAGTGCTATGGGTGTTGTGTCAGGTGTAGCAACCTTGTGCTTAGGAGGTCTCTGGTGTTTAGGTACATTTTTGGAGTGTACCTCTGCATATGATAGTCTATGTGTTGAGTTCAAGCTTTGTGTGTGTGCTTTGTGTATGAGATGTGGTATGTGAGCTGGCAACCTCTTCAGTGTTACTGTCTGGTGCATGAGAGAGCAGGGATTGCAGCTTCCTGGTGTAGATACATCTCTTGCACTCCTCACTAGAGTGATTTAGTAATAGAGGGTATTCTGTGTAGATGAGGCAGTTGCTACACTGCCTCAGGAGACTCATATTAACCAGGTTGGCAGGGGAAACAAGGGTGTATGACCACCCATAATGTTAGGTTTAGACCTGTTACTGAGCAGAGGAGGAAAAGGGGTGGTCCTACTGAGTGTCACTTCTATGGGAAAATTTGTCGCTACTAACTTTTGCATCTGTAATCGCCAAGGGTTATCCCCTTTGTGTGGTGGTGCACAAAGATGCACTGCGGGCAAACAAGTGAAAATGGCTGGAAACAAATTAAGCAATCCTAAAGCTCAGAACTGAGCCCTGTTACAGTCACCTTCAATTTGGTCTGTCCAAACTGTACATTCTTCTCACAAGGGCATGGGAAGGCCTCTCCAACAAAAGATTTCCTGATTTAGTGCTCAGCCAGTGCAATCAGAACTAGATTTAGCATGTTTGAATCTAGCTTATGCTATAGCAACTAGAAGTGTAACCAAGAAACAGAACACAGTAAAAACAGTAAAAAAACAGTTGAAATTGCAGTAGATATTATTTAAATGCAGCAAATACAATTAAAACACAGTACAAGTGCAGAAAACAGTTTAAATAAGGCACTTAGTATTCACTGATCACACAGCTGCTTTGGAAGATCAGTGGAGCATAGGCAGGTCACCGTACTCACTGGAGCTGTGTTAAATCAAGCACAAACCCACAAACATGGGAATTTTATAACAAACAAGAGGAAATGGTTGGAAACAAATTAACCAGTCCTAAAACTCAAAACGGAGCCCTGTTACAGTAATCTTCAATTAAGCCAGTCCAAATTGTACATTCTTCCCACGGGGGCAATGTGAGGCCTCTCCAGCAAAATATTTCCTGATTTACTACTCAGTCTGTACAACCAGAGCTAGATTCAAAAGGTCTGAATCTAGCCTATGCTATAGCAACTAGAAGTGCAACCAAGAATCAGAACACAATAAATACACCGTAAAAACAATAAAAAGCAGCTGAAATTGCAGCAAATATGGTTTAAATGCAGTAAATAGAAGTAAAACACAGTGCAAGTGCAGAACACAGTTTAGGTAATGCACATGGTGTTTGCTGATGACACCATTGATCACACAGTAGCTCTGGACGATCACATAAATGAAAGTAATAGTGCTGATTTTTGTTCCAAGTATCACTGGATCAAAACGTTGAAAGAAAAAGCTAGAAAATGCACTACAGAATGGTTTATATCATTTCATTGAAAAAACTAAACATCGAACAAATACATGCTCATCAAACTTTATCCATCAAAACTAAATCCATCAAAAGCTCATATAAGCAAATTTTTTCCCCTCGGAGAAAAATTAGTCGGCCAACCTAGCAACCATCAAAAAAACACATAATTTAAAACTCACCCAGATGAGGCACTGTGCCCCCCCCACACTCCCCAGTGTGGAAGATTGTGCCCCCACACCACCCCTCACTAAATATACCAATTCTGAGATCGCAAAGGGAAAAGGGGAAACTCCTGATGATGGCCAACTAGTTTTTCTTGCTTAAATGAGATTTTGATGGATTTAATTTTGATGGATAAAGTTTGACAAGCATGTATTTAATGTTCAGTTATTTTGACAAAATGATATAGACCCTTACAGAACAATTAGACTCCCATGTCTTCTAAGGGGTCTAGCAGCTATCAGATCCCCAGTTTAATTCAGTTGTTTTCTCCAGAGTTAGTACAGCCTTGGCCACACCCACTATGTCCTATATTTTACCACCGCACGTATCATTTTGGACATCTGAAAAGTTGGGGCATCTGAAAAAGTGGCAACCCCATGAATTACAAATTGTGTAATGAATGAACAGACACTAAATAAAAAGTTATTTAAGTTTTAGATTGGCCCTGTAGCATAGAAGAATAAAGCTGTAACTGTGTCCCACATGACCAAAGTTCAAAGAAGCAGCACAGCTGCTCATAGGGACACTGGGAAGGGGGCAGATGGAAGTGACCAGATGATGTTGGCTCACCAATCCTGGGGAGGATGGAGGTGCAAGCAGGAGAGCACCCACAGCGAGGAGCACTGTGTGAACATGCTGCACCTGCAGATGTACAGATGTATCGCCCACAGCCAGGAGCATCATGTGCACATGATGCACCTGCAGGAGTACAGGTGTATCACCCACACCAGAAGCATTGTGTGCACATGCTGCACCTGCAGGACTGCAGGTGAATCACCCACAGCCAGAAGCACTGTGTGCACATGCTGCACCTGCAGGAGTACAGGTGTATCACCCGCAGCCAGGAGCATCATGTGCACATGCTGCACCTGCAGGAGTACAGGTGTATCACCCACACCAGAAGCATTGTGTGCACATGCTGCACCTGCAGGACTGCAGGTGAATCACCCACAGCCAGAAGCACTGCGTGCACATGCTGCACCTGCAGGAGTACAGGTGTATCACCCACACCAGAAGCATTGTGTGCACATGCTGCACCTGCAGGAGTACAGGTGTATCACCCGCAGCCAGGAGCATCATGTGCAAATGCTGCACCTGCAGGACTGCAGGTGTTTCACTCACAGCCAGAAGCACTGTGTGCCCATGGTGCACCTGCAGGAGTACAGGTGTATTGCCCAGAGCCAGGAGCATCATGTGCACATGCTGCAACTGGTACAACACATGGCCAGAAAACTCTGCAAGTGTGGTGCTGGGCATTCACCTGCCTGAAGCAGCCATTGTGTTGCATGCAAGACACCATGGGGAAGGTTTTAGGACAGTCCACATGATCTGAAGCCTATCATGCTCCTTAGCACCTGACTCTTATCTCCAGAGGGGAAAAAATTATCTCTCCACAGGGGACAAATGGGCTGATAAGGCTTACCAGTCCAGGAACAAATAAGTACGAGGCTTCTTGCCCAGACCAGTGACACCTTGCTCTAGCCAGGAATGGATGAGCTAACTGTATGCAAAATGATGGAGCAAGTAGGGCAATCCTGCCAGCCCAATTACAAAAAAAGTTATTCAGTTTTCAACAAATTCTGTTTTTACCATGTTAAGCTGAATTGAAGAAATGCTGTCATACTAACCTAGCATGGCATATTCTGACTTGTGCAAAAAGATCAATGCAATAAAAAACATGATTATCAGATTCTGTTATTGATCCAGGAAACTGATGGACATCATTCAGAATACAGTCTGTTTATTGCCTGATCCCATAGAAATGAGAACATGGGCCTTATGTTTTGTAGATATTTCACAGAATAACTGCAGATATAATGGTTCCCTTTGTATATTAGTGAACATTAAGCGTGAGCCTCAGAACTAGGAAAACCCAACTGCAATGTGAGGGAAGTATACATACATGTGAAATTGTATCCCGATTAATTCTCTCTTTTCTAAAGTACAGTCATCTTTGAGTTAGAGTATACAGTTGTACAGTTTAGTCTACAGCCAGACTAAAATAAAATTGCACTTTTTTCATCTGTTTGTACTGTATTTGTGTTTCTTCCTACTTTATTACTTTATTTTGCTTTTGCGTCATCTTAAAAGTACTCACTTGTATTTATGACTGCTTGGTGTAACTATCATTCTAAGCCTTTTGGTTTAAGCACTTGGGCTTCAGACCAGTTGTTTTACATTAAGAAGGTTTGTGGTTTGCACTGTTGTGGTAGGACAGGTAGCTTACATCATTCTAAGTTGTGAACTGCTGATTGAAGGCTCAGTGTCTGTTATTCTAAAAGTGTATTAGTTCTGGTTTAAGCACTTGGGCTTCAGGCCAGTTATTTTACATTAAGAAGGTTCGTGGTCTGCACTCTTGTGGGAGGAGAGGCTGGACTCTGCCCTTCTGAGCTGGGAATTTCTGGTTAAAGGCTTATAGTGCCTGCATATTTGAACTGTTTCTTACTGAAATTGGTGCACCTTGTTTACTGTAGCATAGACTAGATCCAGGCCTGCTGAATCTAGCTTTGTTTGTATACCTTGAGCACTAATCCAGGCCTTCTTTTTTTGGAGAAGGTTCCCCTGCACCCCAGTGGCAGGAGTGTGCAGTTAGAACTTGTCTGATTGAAGACTACAGGAACAGGGCTCAGTTTTGAGATTGTTTTACTGGTTAATTGGGGAATTTGTTTAAAAGCCTTTTCTGATTGCTTGTTCATAGGTTCATAGGTTCATACTAGGCTAGCTGCCCGAGGGCATTTACAAGCCTAGCCCATAGTTTTGTGGCTTACGCCACCCCTTTAGTATGGGGAACTATACCCATTATTTTGCTGTGCCTCTGTCGAGCAGTGACACTGAGGTAATCCCTGGGGTATATCTGCGATCTCCCATCCATTGGTCAAGATTTCTCTTGAACAAGGCCAGCGAGCTGCTCTGCCTCACATATACCGGGATTTTGTTCCACAGCATAGGGAGTCTTTGGGTGATGAATCTATCCCTCCAGCACGTCCTATTAATAGCCGTGTTGAGGTTTAAGTCTCCGCCTTGTGGCTCTGACGGATCTAGAGTTTTTGAGGTGAAGCATATTCATCAAATCTGGGTTTGACATGGCCTTGTATGTTAGGCAAAGGTCACCTCTGAGCAAGCGGTAAGCGACTGAATAGAGCTGGAGTTCTTTCAGTTGGGCAACATAGGACAGATGTTTGAGACCCTTTATCCTTTTGGTGAGGAACTTTTGTGGCCTCTCCAGCTGCTGCAAGTGTCGGGTCAGATACATTAATGGGGCATTGTACTCAATCATTGGTCTGATGAGTGATGAGTATAGGGAGACTATGACCTCCCTTGATCTAGATGAGAATCCTTCATGATAAGGTGGGCAATGTAGAAGGTCTTCCTAACTACTTTAGCTACATGGGTGTCGAATGACAGACTACTATCAACCTGGGTCCCCAGGTCCCTGATAACTTCTTCTGTGCTCAGTGGATTGCCACCTATTTGGTAGCTAGGGTGTAACCTTGTTTTTCCCGAAGGGTATGACTATGCATTTTTGGCATTTAACTTTAGGCCATGGCTCTGGCACCAGTTATCCGTTTCTGTGAGACCCTTCTGAAGGATATCTGTGTCAGATGTGTTTTCTACTATGGCGCCCAGTTTGCAGTCATCTGCAAACTTTGTCAGCCATAACCCTCCTGTGTTTGCTTGTACTTCGGAAAAGTAGATGCCAAACAAGAGTGGGCCCAGGACTGAGCCCTGTGGTACACCACTTGTGACAGGCTTTGAGTCTGACGGCGCCAGCAACTCTGACCCTGTGGGTTCTGTCACTCAGCCAGTTTGCAACCCATCTTGTGATGTATGGGTTGACATTTAAGCTGATGAGTTTTTCAATGATACCCGAGTGGGGTATTGTATCGAAGGCCTTCGCCAGATCGAGGTAGTCATCTAAAGCTGTTTTAAGTGTGTATTTTTTACTGTTTGTAGTTGTTTAAAGCTATTTTAAGTGTATTTTTTACTGTTTTGCCTTATCTTGTAAAAAAAATGTTCCTTGTTTCCCACCTTTCTAAGCTAGTATAGTCCAGTTTTCAGGCTAGTGCTGAATTCAGGGCTGTGTTACAATTTTCTGAGTTGCCCATACCATCCTTGGATAGAGGGAGGTCTCTCTGTTCACCTGAGAGAGAGGGAGCTTTGAGCAGCCATCTGTCTGTGGAGGAGTGGTTCCAGCCCAGAGGTTAGTAGTTTATAGGCCATTTTTGGCTAATTTCTATCTCTTTCATTTCCTTGCTGTAAAAACCACATTTGCAAGGTTTTGCACATCCAGGCAGCGCCTGTTAGCTAGGGCTAAATTTATCTCGGCTCCACCAAATCTCCTCTTCAGTTTTTCCCTTGAAAGTAGTCTAACTGTCAACCTAAGCACTTAAAAAGCATCCTAAAGTCCAGCACTTGCTCAGACCTAATAGCAAGCACTAATATACCCCAACACTTGATTGCCCAGCAGGGCAAGGCTCATTATTCACCCCTCACCAACCAAGCTACTAAGCAGCTCACCCTACTATTCAGGCATGACCAAAGGGCAATTTCAGGTATACTCTCCAGTCCAGCTGGTGAACCTGGGTATCCTGAGGCAATGTTACAACTGCCTCATGTACACAGATAACCCTCTCCTCCTACCGCAAAACATTAACAGATGCGAGAGATGCAATTATATTGCTAAACTGGAGGCTAAGCTCTCTCAACCCAAGACTGGAACAGGCAGTCAGGAGGAGAAGGTTGACACTTGCACCACACCTCCAGCCTCACATAGACATACTAAACCAGCACTGGCAAAAAATACACATAAATACATAGTATGACTTTGAGATATGGAGCACCTCTAGTAGGGCAGGGCCCCAGATTGCCTTGTAGGCGAGACACAGAGCACCTCTGAGCAATCAGTACAATACCGAGTAGAGTGATAGTGATTTGAGCCTGTCCATATAGGACAGGTATTGTAGACCATGGAGTCCCTTTGTGAAGTACTTCTGTGGCTTTCCAGCTGGTGCAGATGTTTGGAGAGGTTCATAGGTTGGTACTAGGCCATTGGACCTGGGCCTATACAAGCCTAGCCATAACAATTGCCTGGTACATACCAAATGGGGTGTTATACACAATTATTGGTGTAATGAGGGAGGTGTATAGAGAGGTAAGAACCTTCTTTTTTCTAAATGCAATCCTTTTACTCATGAGATGAACCAAGTAAAAGGCTTTTCTGACCACTGCCGCTACATTATGGTTGCATGTGAGATTGTTATCAATCTGAGTACCCAGGTATCTCACCACAGGTTCTGTGTTTAGGGGGTTGCCACTGATGTAGTAATCAGTGGGGGTCGTGTTTCTGCCAAATGGCATGATGATACATTTTTTTGCATTTAGACTGAGGCCATGACTTTTGCACTAGTCAGTTGCTGTGAGACCCTCTTACAGTATGTTAACATCATTTGGGGAGTCAGTGACAGCACCAACTTACAGTCGTCTGCAAACTTGGTAAGCCACAGGCCTTTTGTCTATGCCTGGATCTCTAAGAAGTAGATGCCAAACAGTAGGGGTCCCAGGACAGATCCCTGGGGAACTCCACTAGTGACAGGTCTGCTATTGGAGGTGGAGGTACCCATTTTGACCTTGAGGCTCCTGTCAGTGAGCCAGTTGGATACCCACCTGATGAGATAGGGATTTATGCAAAGTTGTGTTAGCTTTTTGATGATGCCCGAGTGGGGGGATTGTGTCAAAGGCCTTGGCCAAGTCATAGTAAACTGTATGTACTGACTTTTCCTCATCCAGGGCCTTGGTGGCAGTCTCAAAGAAGTCAACCAGGTTCAACAGGCAAGATCTGCCCTTGATGAATCTGAACTGTGTGGGGTCAAGTGCTTGGATATTGACATATGTCTCTGCAACAGGTTCTTGTTTATGAGATCCATAATTAATACACTCCATGGCTTTACAGATCAGACTTGTCAAGCTAATGGTACTATAGTTTCCAGGGTCAGTAGTGGCACCCCTTTGTGCAAGGGGATGACAATGGCAGTTCTCCACTCTGCTGGAATGAAGCCTGTACTTAGGCTTTGGTTGAATAGGGTGCTCAATGGCGAACCTAATTCTTGCTGGAGATGGTGCCGAATACACCCTGGGATACTATCAGGTCCCATGGAAGCTGTGTTCTTTGCCTTGGATAGGGCCTTTAACACAATCTATGGAGATGTGAGGTGCAGTGCAAGTATCAGGGATGTCAAAAGGGTCTTTGGCATGGGACAGGGGGTGAAGTTTGCGCTGAACCTATCTGCTAGCAGGTTGGCTAAGTCAACAGGATCAGTGTAAGTGATACTGTTAAGTACTAATTGGGAACAAACTTGGGCCTTACTATGGAGGTTCCTGACGAAACTGAAGAAGGCTTTGTGGTTTCCCTTTGTTTCAGAGGCTAGTTTCAATTCATAATCGGCTTTGGAGGTTTTCACTAGTGGTCTAATTTGATTGTTCATCATCAGCTGCCTTTTTCCCATTTTTTTTTTTTTTTTTTTTTTTACATGGGGTCAGGGTATTGTGTTAACTGTCACCAACTCACTTGATTCAGTGCCACACTCCTGCCTTCCTTAACACTGATTCCTGACTGTCACAGATCTTCTTCGACACAATCCATCCAACTCTTTCCTGGACATCCTCACGTCTTCTTACCTTCTTCCTGTCTGTCCTAAATCTTCCTCACCAGATTGTCTTCTGCTTTTCTACACATGTGCCAAAACCACTGTAATCTGTTCTCTTTGATCTTTTCTGCAATTGGAGCTACTTTGGCTTCTGCTCGTATGTCCTCATTTCTTCGTCTGTCCCACAATGTGCATCCTACCACCATTCTCAGGTACCTCATTTCCATCACCTCTAGCTTCTTCAAATGTTCTGCCCTTACTGCCCAGGTTTCTGCAGGAATGCCCAGTTGGACTCTCTTCTCATCTCTAGCTTCTTCTCAAGTATCTGTCACACTGCAAACATCGGGTCAATTGTGCTGCATTCTGATCTGAATCCTAATTGCTCATCTCCCATCTTACATTCTATTACTCTGCGTACGCGTTTATCAATCACCCTCTCCAGAACTTTAATGCAATGTGATAGGAGTTTGATGCCTCTGTACTGCCCACAGTTGTGGATGTCCCCTTTGTTCTTGTACACTGACATGAGTATGCTTATTCTCCACTCATATGGAACAGACCTTTGTTTCCACACTGCTATTAGTACCCTCAGGAGCCATTTCTCCCCTATCTCACCCAGTGTTTTTATCATATCTGCTGTGACCTCATCTGAGCCTGCTGCATTTCTCTGGCTTCATCCTCCTTAGTGCTGTTCTTACTTCTTCTAGGGTGGGCTCCTCTTCTCTCATCATAGGCTGTTTTTGGGGCAGTACAGCTTCTGTTGAGTTTTCTTCATTCAGAAGCTGTTGGATGATGATGATGATGATGATGATCTAATTTGCTTGTTGAGGCTAATGAGGGAGGTTTTCCAATTTGGAATTTGTCCCTTTTTACCCTTGGACAACAGTTTCTTCCTTTTGTTGTAAAGCCTGTTGATAAGGATGTCCACCAGACAGGTTTGTGTCTCCTTAAGGATCAGGTGTTAGTTCTGTTGGGTTTGGCTGAGTCCATGCAGTTGGACAGGTGCTTGTATACCGCATTGGCATATTGTTCAGCATAGTTGTCTGCATCCTCTTAGGAGGGCAGTGGTGTGAAGCTACAGACACCCTCCCCTAGGAGGCTGTAGTCAGCTTTTGAGAAGTTTTTTAGCTTGATTATGGCTGGGGGGTTTTGGGTGGGATAGAAACTTTGAGTGAGACAGTCCAATCATCTGATCTCTCCAGGGTAGAACATACTATGGGAGTGGTGCAGCAGTCACCCATGCTGGTGAGAACCAAGTCCAGAATGTTATCTCCCCTTGTGGGATATGCGACCAGCTGGTCTAGTGTGTTAGAACTGATGAAGTCAAGGAATCGTTGAGTGAGTATATTCGTGCAGGAATAGTTCACACAGTCTATGGTGGGTTAGCTGAAGTCACCAAGGATCAGGGTGATAGGAGGTACCTTGGTGGACTCAAGTAGATCCAGGTAAGCGGAGTTGGTGTCCTGAGTCATGCAGGGGGGTCTATAGCTGGCTATAACTTGGATGAGTGTTTTGCCAACTGTCAGTTGCACCTGAAGCAGTTCCAATTCATCATACTGGCAGATCAGTCTGGAGGTGTGCCTGTCCTTAATGAAGATAGAGACTCCACCACCCTTAGTCTTCCCATCCTCATTTTGGGGTCAGAATGTGTGGAATTAGGTATAGCCTGATAAGGCAGGTGTGCTGTCTGCAGCCCTGAACCAGGTTTCTGTGACCACACAGACATTGGCATCTTCCAGTGCAAGGAGATCCTCCAGTGAGTGCATTTTCAAGGGGTCTATATCACATTATCAAACTTCCAAAATATTGAACACCATAAGCTCGAACTTGGAAGTTCGAAATGTGATATCATCGAAAGCTCAGAACAATTATTTTCCCAGGGAAAAAAAATTACTGTTTCGAGAAACACACACACAACACAAGCACACCAAAACCTATGTCTAATGTGGGGGGCTTTGCCCCCTACATCCCCCAACATGGGAGGCTGTGCCCCTCACACCCCCCTACTTAAATATACCAACTCCGAGATCGCATCACAGTGGAGGAAATAACGAAGTCACAGAACGGCCCACCAAATTGTCCTGGGTAAGAATTTGATGTTCCGCAGCTTCGATATTGTCAGCGTTCACGGCTATGTGTTCGATGTAATGCCGTTCAGTATTTTGAGTTTTTGCGGTTATGATATACACCCCATTTTCAGGTTAAGGCCCTTAGCATTTAGAAGCATGACCTTCAATTTCTTTTTTGACAGATCTTTTATGTTGGAAGATTTGTTATGGGGACATTGCTTAAAAAAGGCACAGTGGGAGAGGTGACAGCCTTGGCCAGGCTACGGAATCCCAGTGGTGACAGGTAGAGGCCATCTCTGGCAAAGCAACAAGGCCTGTCAACCATGTCATCTCAGGCAGAGAGATACTGGATCCCCTTGGAATGGAACCAGAAATTAAGCCAGTTGTTGAAGTCAATCATTTTTTGTTGGTATTGTGGTAACATTCTTGGTGAAGGTAGGATGCTGCTTAGGGCTAGCGTCATACCTGCCTGGAACACATACTCTGAGAGCTCAATCATGTCTCGCTTCATATAGTCCAGTGAGGTATGCCTCAAGTCATTCACACCAACATGGACAATGGGGGAACAATATAATGGGACACAGAGAGGAGGAACATTATGATGGGACATAAGGTGGGGGAACAGTATAATGGGACACATGGTGGAGGAATAGTATGATGGGACATGGGGGGAACTGTATGATAGGGTGTAGTGTGTGGAACACTATAATGGGACATGGGCAGACGAACAGTATGATGGGACATAGGTGGGGAACTGTATGATGGGGTACACGGTGGGGGAACATTATGATGGGGAATAGGGTGGGGATATAGTCTGAGGGATATAGGGTGGGGGAACTGTATGATGGAAGATAGGGTGAGGGAACAGTATGATGGGACATAGGGTAGGGGAACATTATGATGGGGTATAGGCCTGGGGAACAGTATGATGGGACATAGGGTGGAGGAACAGTATGATGGAGTACAGGGTGGGGGAACAGGATGAATCAACATATGGTGGGGGAACAGTATGATGGGACATATGGTGGGGAAAAGTATGATGAGACACAGGCTGGGGGTACAGTATGATGGGACATAGGGTAGGAGAACAGTATGATGTGACATAGAGTGGGGAAACACTATGATGACACATGGGGACAGTAAGATGTAACACAGGGTGATGGAATAGTATGATGGGGTACATAGTTGGGCAATCTTGTAGTGGGGTATAGAGTGGGGAACAGTATGATGGGGTATAGGGTGTGGAAACAGTATAATGGGACATAAGGTGGGGGAACGGAATGATAAGACATAAAGTGGGGGAATAGTATGGTTGGCTATCGGGTGCGGGAACAGTATGATGGGATATAAAGGGGGAAACATTATGGTGGGACATAAAGTGGGGGAAGACTTTAATAGGCTATTGGGTGGGGGAACAGAATGTTGGGACATACGGTTGAGGAACAGCATGATGGGACATTGGATGATGGAACAGTATGATGGGAAATATGGTGGGGGAACATTATGATGAGGTATAGGGTGGGCAAACAGTATGAAGGGACAAAAGATGGGGCAATGGTATGATGTGACATAGGATGGGAAACATTATGATGGGACATAGGGTGGGGGAACAGTATGCTGGGACACAGGGTGGGGAACATTATGATGGGACATAGGGCCAGGGAACAGTATGATGGGACATAGGGTGGGAGAACAGTAAGATGGGATATAGGGTATTGGAACTGTATGATGGAGTATACGGTGGGGGAACAGTACAATGGGATATAGGGAGGGTGAACAGTATGATGGACATAGTGTGGGATAACAGTATGATGGAACATAGGGTAGGGGAACAGTATGATGGAACATAGGGTGGTGGAACAGTATGATGGTACATACAGTGGGGGAATAGTATGATGAGACTTAGGGTGGGGGAACATTATAACTGGGTGGTGGAACAGTATGATGGGACATAGGGTGGGGGAACGGTATGATGGTACATACAGTGGGAGAATAGTATGATGGGACATAGGATGGAGAAACATTATGAACAGACTTAGGGTAGGGGAAGTATGATGGGGCATAGGGTGGGGGGGAGACTATAATCTGAAATATGGTCTGGGAACAGTACGATGTGACATTGGGTGGGGGAACAGTATCATGGGGTATAGGGTGGAAGAACAGTATTATAGGACATAGGGTGGGGAACAGTATGTTTGGGTATAGGGTGTGGGAACAGTAAGGGGACATAGGGTGATATAGGGTATTGGAACCATATGATAGAGTATACAGTGGGGGAACTTCAGGTGTACTCTCCAGTCCAGCTGGTGAACCTCGGTATTCTGAGGCAATGTTACAACTGCCTCATGTACACAGACAGCCCTCTCCTCCTACCACAAAACACTAACATATGTGAGAGATGCAATTATACAGCCAAACTGGAGGCTAAGGTCTCTTCACTCAAGACTAGAACAGACAGTCATGAGGAGAAGGTTAACACTTGCACCACACCTCCAGCCTCACATAGACCTACTAAACCAGCACTGGCAAAAAATATACATAAATACACTAAATCATACTCGGAGACTCTAAATAAAAACCTGCAAAAGCATCAGACAGCTCCAAAGCAGACACCCAAAAAACCTGCACCTCCCATCACAAACCAAACAACACATAAAACACAAAATCAATGTGCTGCATAATCACAGCCCTTAAGTCGAAATAACATACCTAACACACTAGTAATAGGTGACTCTATAGTCAGGCACGCTGACTCCCCACTCACTAGGCTGGATAAGGAGAAGGTTATTGTTAGCTGCCTGTCAGGAGCCAGAATCCGTCACATAACATAAGCACTCAGGTCACTCCAGAACAAGTACAAATATGACTCTGTCATTTTTCATGTTGGTGTAAATGACCTGAGATGTACCTCCCTGGACTACATGAAAAGAGACATGGAAGAGCTCTCTGATCATGTAGCCCAGGTGGGTATGACCCTGACCCTGAGTAGCAACCTACCCTCACCAAGAATGATACCTCAGTATAAAGAAAAAATAATCAATTTCAACAATTGGCTAAGCTTCTGGCATCATTCAAAGGGGATCCAGTGTCTGTCAGCCTGGGATGACATGCTCGACAAGCCACGTTGCTTCACAAGAGACAGCTTGCACCTGTCACCCCTTGGCTTTCGAATACTGGCCAAGGCTCTTGCTCTCCCCATAATGCCTTTTTTAGGCAAGGCTCAAAATTCAAACCCACCTCCATAAACAGCACAAGTAAAAAAATAAGGGTTATGCTACTCAACACCAGGAGTTTAAATCTCAAAATCATGCACTCGAAGCACTCCTAAGTATGAAGAATGTCGACATCTGTGCAGTAACTGAAACCGGGTTCAAGGCTCCAGAGGGCACTCCAGCACTACTGGGCTACAACTCATGCCACACATTTTGGCCACAGAACACAGACCGAAACACAAAAGGAGGGGGTGTATCCATATTCATCAAGGATACTCACACCTCCAGGTTAGTGGCGCAGCATGATACCTCTGAGATCATCCATGTGTAACTAACATCAGGCAAATCTGCAATGCAAATTGTGGCCTGCTACAGATCACCATCCATGACCTAGGACCACCACTCCGCCTTTCTGAAGACACTGGAAAACATGAAGGTCCTAAGGTCCTACCGAACACCCTGAAATTGAGCAATTTCAATTACCCTACCATTAACTGGGAAACCTACTTGAGTACAAACTCCCAGGCTCAGAGCTTCCTGGAATTTATCAACTCAAATGCCCTGGATCAGCTGGTAAACTCCCCTACCAGAGGCCACAACATATTGGACCTGGTCATAACCAACATGGGTGACAGGTGTTCCGCACCAGAGGTTAACCCGTCATAGTTAGATCAGACCATAAACTAATCACTCTGGATGTCCACACCCCATCACCACCCCCAACCAAGGAAACCACAGTGAAAAACTATTCTAAAGCAAACTTCACCTTACTTAAGGCAGAGGTGGTAAGTTTCACAGCCCCCACGCTAAAGGATAACATTGCCCAAGATGCAGAATCCTTTACAATTGCACTCTATGAGCACCTACAAGGATGCATGGATTGTGCCATCCCTAACAAAACCAAGACTCACTCACCTAAGAGAAGGAAACCAGTCTGATGGACCTCTGCCATAAACAGGTTATACAACAAAAGGAGGAAACTAGTTCAGAAAAAAAGCAAATCCCAAGAAGGAAAGACATCCCTGATCAGTATCAGTAAGAAACTAAGGTCCCTCATAAAATCATCCAAGGCTAACTTTGAAAGAAAAATAGCCAAGGATTCAAAAGATAACCACAAAGTCTTCTTTAGCTATGTCAAGAATCTAAGTGGCAACTCGCAGATATGTTCTGAGCTAGTGCAAAATAGCACAAAATATACTGAACCTACTGATATTGCCAACATCTTGGCAGATAGATTCAGTGCAAACTTCACCTCCCTCTCACCTTCAAAAGGGCCCACAACAATACTGGAAAAGTGTAGTGTCCCAGAAATCACAGAAGCACAGGTGAAAACAGCCCTTTCAAAAGCCAAAAACACAGCATCAATGGGGCCAGATGATGTCCCAGGCTGCATCTCGCACGAACTACAGAACGAACTAACCCCCCCCCCACCTAACCACATTGTTTAACCTCAGCCTCTCCACAGGCTACATGCCCATAGAATGCTGCACAGCAATAATTATTCTGCTCCACAAAGGTGGGGCCACAACTGACCCTGGTAACTATCACCCCATAAGCCTGACTAGCTTGGTCTGCAAGGCTATGGAGCACATCATCATGGAACTCATTAGCAAAGACATTGGAAACCTCCAAACACTTGACCCAACCCAGTTCGGCTTTGTTAAGGGCAGATCATGCCTACTAAACCTGATTGACTTCTTCGAGACAGTCACCAAGGCCATAGATGAGGGAAAGGTGGTTCACAGCCTACCTTGAACTCGCCAAGGCGTTCAACACCATTCCTCACTCGGGTATTATAGAAAAACTCTTCAGCCTGAACATAAATCTCTATATCACAAGATGGGTTGCCAACTGGCTTACAGACAGAACTCACATGGTAAGAATAGTGGGCTCCAGGTCTGACTCTAAACCAGTCACAAGTGGTGTCCCACAAGGCACTGTCCTGGGACCCCTACTGTTTGGCATATACTTCTCAGAAGTACAGGCAAACAAAGGAGGACTATGGTTAACTAAGTTCGCCAATGACTGCAAACTGGGAGCCATAATTGACTCTCCAGCTGACATGGACATCCTTCAGAAATGCCTAGCTGAGACAGACACCAGGTGTCAAAGTCATGGCCTCAAGCTAAATGTAAAAAAATGCATAGTCATCCCGTTTTGGAAAAAACAAAATACCCATGAATTACTACATAGGCAGCAGCCCCCTTAATACAGAAGAGGTAATAAGAGATCTGGGGACCCAGGTAGATAATAATCTCTCCTTTGACAATCATATTGCCAAAGTAGTAAGGAAATCCTTCTATGTGGCCCATCTAATTACTAAAGGGTTCGCATCTAGAAATAAAGAGGTTATGGTGCCCCTCTACTCGTCACTCATCAGACCCGTCATAGAGTACAGTGCCCCATTTAGGATGTACCTCACAAGACATTTCCAACAGCTGGAAAGACTACAAAAGCACCTCACCAAGAGGATTACTCGCCTCAAACATATGTCCTCTGCAGCCCGACTGAAAAAACTTTGGTTGTATTCAGTGGCATATCACTTACTCAGAGGTGATCTCTGCCTGACTTACAAAGCCATGTCCAACTCAGAATTGATGGACATGCTCCACCTAAAGAAATCCAAGTCACTGTGAGCCACACACTCTAGTGAGTTAAACCTCGCCCCAACAATAAATAGAACATGCTGGAGGGATAGATTCCTGTCACAGAGACTCCCCATGCTTTGGAACAAAATTCCTAACTACATTAGGCAGAGCCCCTCATTAACACTCTTCAGGAGAAATCTTGACCAGTGGATAGGTAACAGAAAATAGACCCCTGGGATCACTTCATTGGCTCTGCTTGACAGAGGCTCAGTTGATTAATTAATGGGGCAGCGAAAGCCAACACACTCTGGCTAGGCTTATAAATGCCATCGGGCAGATAGCCTAGTACCTACCTATGAACCTATGAACAGTACAATGGGACATAGGGAGTGTGAATAGTATGATGGACATGGGGTGGGGGAACAGTATGATGGGACATAGGGTGGGGAAGCACTATGATCAGACATGGGGTAGGGGGAAGTATGATGGGGCATAGGGTGGGGAGACTATAATGGGATATATAAGCAACAAAATAAACCTGTAACTGCTGAAGGTGCACTGTTACAAAGAATGAGAAAAGCAGTGACACCACCACAGACGACTGGCAAACCTGTTAAAATCCAACAAAAAAGATGAACATAAATCTTTTACTGAAAACATGGTACATAAAATGTGGCAAGACAAAAATAAAATCCCTTTCAAATGATAAGCTCTTTCGGAAATACCTTCTTCAGATCATAAAGAAACAGGCACAACATGCTTTTTAAAAGATATACACAACCAATCGGCTTCAGCTTATTCTGCCAAAGAACCAATCGTAAAAACGCCAATCAACAAGCTTGAAAAGAAGTACTTATTTGCATATACCAATCATCTGTCAGAGTATCACAAGCCAATCACAGCCAGGTAGCATCCTTGAGCTCCAATCAGAAAACTAGCCAATCAGAGCACTTAAAAGAAAACACACCTTCACATCAACCAGTGGCTGTTCTCCTATGCTTTAGAATGGGTTTCAGAGGAACTACAGTGTTTAAACCAGGAGGCTTGTCTGCTCTCAAATTCATGATCCATTTGGTTTCATTCCTTTCAGTATTGTTAGTGTGTTGGTTGTGTATATCTTTTAAAAAGCATGTTGTTCCTGTTTCCCTTTACGATCTGAAGAAGGTATTTCCGAAAGTGCTTATCATTTGAAAGGGATTTTATTTTTGTCTTGCCACATTTTATGTCTCAGGTTTTCAAAAAAGATTTGTGTTCATCTTTTTTGTTGGATTTTAACAGGTTTGCCAGTCGTCTGTGGCAGTGTCACTGCTTTTCACTTTGGATAATGGGATATATGGTCTGGGAACAGTACGATGTGGTATTGGGTGGGGGAACAGTATAATGGAGTATAGGGTGTGGGAACAGTATGATGGGGCATAGGGTGGGGGGACAGTATGATGGCACATAGGTTGAGGAAACAATATGATGGGGCAGAGGGTGGGGTACAGTATAATGGGACATAAGTTGGGAGAACAGTATGATGTAATATATGGTGATTGAACAGTATGATGGGACATACAGAGAACTTTATGATAGTTTGTAATGTGGGAGAACAGTATGATGGGACATAGGGTGGGGGAACAGTATGAAGGAACATGCATTGGGAACAGTATGATGGGACATAAGGTGAGGGAACAATATGATGGGACATAGGGTGGATGAAGAGTATGATGGTACACAGGGTGGGCTAACCGTATGATAGGGAATAGGCTGGGGAACAATATGATAGGACATAGGGTGGGGAGACAGTATGATTTGACATAGGGTGGGGAACCATTATGATGGGATAATAGCTGGGAGAACAGTATGATGGGATATTGGGTGGGGGAACATTATGATTGGGCATAGGGTAAGGGAAACAGTATGATGGGACATAGAGTGGGGGACTACTATGATGCGACACAGGCTGGGAGAAACATATGATTGACATAGGGTGGGGGAACTGTATGATGGGACATAGACTGAAAGAACAGCACGATGGGGTATAGGGCTGGGGAACAGTATGATGGCACATAGGGTGGGGCAACAGTATGATGGGGTTTAGGGTGGGGGAACAGTATGATAGGACATAGGGTAGGGGAACAGTATGATGGGACATAGGGAGGGAAATAGTATGATAGCACATAGGGTGAGGGAACAGTATGATGGGTTATAGGGTGGGGAACAGTAGGATGGGACATAGGGTAAGGGGAATGGTATGATGGGAGGTAGGGTGGGGGAGCACTATGACTGGACATAGGGTGGGAGATCAGCATGTTGGGACATAGTGTGGGAGAAGAGTATAATGGGTCATAGGGTCTGGGAACAGCATGATGTAACATAGGGTAGGAGAACAGCATGATGGGGTATAGGGTGGTAAAATTGTATAATGGGACATAGGGTGGAGAACAGTATGATGGGACATATTGTGGGCGAACACAATGATGGGACACAGGATGGGGGAACAGTATGATGAGACATAGGGTGGGGGAAAAGTATGATAGAGTATAGTGTGAGTGAACAGTATGATGGGACATAGGGTGGGGCAGTAGTATGATGGGGTATAGGGTGGGGGAGCAGTATGATGGGACATAGGGTGGGAAACAGCATAATGTGACATAGGGTGGTGGAACAGTAGGATGTGACATACGATGTGGGAAAAGTATGATGGGATATAGGGAGGGGGAACAGTATGATGGGTTATAGGGTGGGGAACAGTAGGATGGGATATAGGGTTCATAGGTTGGTACTAGGCTATCAGCCCTAGGACCTATACAAGCCTAGCCATAACAATTCCCTGGCTATTTCTTCCCACAATATTTACTTCCCTGGACCCCTGTCTAGCAGGGTGACTGACGTGATCCCTGGGGTGAATTTCCTATCTCCCATCCAATTGTCAAGGTTCCTTTTGAAGAGGGCCAAAGAGGTGCTCTGCTTGACATGTATGGGCAGTCCACTCCAGAGTCTGGGGAGTCTCTGGGTCAGGAACCTATCCCTCCAGCATGTTTTGTTCATTGTGATGACAAGGTTTAGATCCCTGGAGCATGTGGCTCTAAGGGATTGGGATTTCTTTAAGTGTAGCATGTCCAACAGTTCTGAGTTTGACATGGTCTTGCATGTTAAACAAAGATCACCTATGAGTAGACGATATGCAAAAAAGTATAGCTGAAGTTTCTTTTAGATGTTCAGCGTAGGGCATCTGCTTTACACCTGCGATTCTTTTAGTGAGGTATTTATGTGGCCTTTCCAGTTGTTGCAGATGTCTTGATAGGTACATACGAAATGGGGCATTGTATTCTATAATGGGTCTAATGAGGGATGACTACAGTGGGACAATGACCTCCTTTTTTCTGGATGAAAAGCCCTTAGTGATGAGGTGTGCCACATAGAATGATTTCCTGAATGTTGTGGCAATGTGGTTATCGAAGGTGAGACCACTGTCCACCTGTGTCCCTTAGTCTCTTATCACACTTTCAGTGTTTAGTGTACTGCCACCTATGTGGCAATTCACTGGTTTGTGTTTTTTCCCAAAAGGGATAACTATACATTTCTTGGAATTGAGCTTGAACCCATGGCTCTGGCCCAAAGCATCTGTTTCTGTAAGGCCCTTTTGTAGAATATCCACATCATTTGGGTATTCAATAATGGCTCCCAGTTTGCAGTAATCTGTGAACTTTGTTAGCCAGAGTCCCTTAGTGTTGGCCTGTACTTCAGAGAAGTAGATGCCAAACAAGAGCGATCCCAGGACTGAACCCTGAGGTACTCCACTTGTCACTCGTCATTAGCTGGATTTGAAGACAGCTACTTTTACAGTGTGGATTCTGTCAGTGAGCCAGTTGGTAACCCATTGAGTGTGTAGGGATTATTGCCCAGCTTAGTAAGTTTATCTATGATTCCAGAGTGGGTGATGGTGTTGAAGGCCTTGGCAAGGTCCAGATAGGCTGTGTGGACCGCCTTACCCTTGTCCACAGCTTTGGAGACTGATTCGAAGAAGTCAATCAGGTTCAGGAGACAAGAGTGGCCCTTCACTAACCCAAACTGGGTGGGGTCCACTGTTTGAAGTTTGCCAATGTCTTTGTTTATAAGTTCCATGATAATACATTCCATGGCTTTGCAGATCAAGCTCGTCAGACTGATGGGGCGGTAGTTACTAGGATCCAAAGTGGATCAACACTTGTGGAGTGGGGATAACTGTAGCTGTGCGCCACTCAGTGGGCATGAAGCCTGAGGTGAGGCTATGATTAAACATGACACTTAGGTGATGTGCCAGTTAATTTTGTAGTTCATGTAGTACACAGCCCGGGATGTCATCTGGTCCCATGGATGCTGTATTCTTAGCTTTGGAGAGTGCAGTTTTTACCTGTGTGGCCATTATTACTGGAATTTGGCAATCTTTCATTATTGAGATGGGTGCTTTAGGGGGTGAGAGGGGGGTGAAGTTGAAACTGAATCGATCTGCCAGAATATTGGCAATATCCTTGGGATAAGTATATTTAATGCCATTCTGTTGTAGCTCAGAGCAGATCTGAGCATTGCCATTTAGATTCTTGACATATTTATAGAATGCCTTGTGATTGTTTTTGGAATCTTTTGCAATTTTATTTTCGTAACTAGCTTTGGAGGATTTATGAGGGATCTCAGCTTCTTACTGAGGATGGTAAAGGAGTTTTTTGCATCCTGGGATTTTCCTCTTTTCTGCAACAGTTTCTTCCTTTTGTTGTAAAGTTTGTTTATGGCAGGGGACCACCAGATTGGCTTCCTTTTTTTGGAGGAGAGCGTCTTGGTTCTATTTGGGATGACATGATTCATGCACAAGTGGATGTGCTCATACAGTGCCTTAGTGTAGGATTCAGCAGTCAAACTTTCAGTTCCCGTCTGCATGGGTGTCATGAAGTTTGTCACTTGTGACTTAAGTAATATGAAGTTGGCTTTGGAGAAGTTTTTTACGGAGGTTTCCTTACTGGGGGGTGGGGGAGGGATGTGGATGTCAAGGGTGATTAGCTTATGGTCAGACCTGACCAACGAGGGGGTGCGGAGCATTGATTTCCCATGTTGGTAATGACCAAGTCTAGGATACTGGAGCCCCTGGAGGGACTATGGATTAGTTGATCCAGGGCATTGGAATTTATGAATTCCAAGAACTGTTGGGCAAAGGTGTTGTTACATGAGTAGTTTTCCCAGTTAATGGCGGGGTAGTTGAAATCATCCAGTATTAGGGTGTTTGGTTGTATCTTAATATTTTCCAGTATGTTTAGAAAGGTGTAGTAGGGTGGGGAAACACTATGAATGGACATAGGGCTGGGGAACAGTATGTCGGGATATAGTGTAGGGGAAAAGTATAATTGGTCATAAGGTCAGAGAACAGTACAATGTAACATAGGGTGGTGAAGGAGCATGATGGGGTATAGGGCGGGAGAATGGTATAATGGGACATAGGGTAGAGAACAATATGATGGGTGTAGGGTGTGGGAACAGCATGATGGGACATAAGGTGGGAGGAGCAGTATGATGGGACATATTGTAGGGGGACACTATGATAGGACACAGGGTGGGGAACAGTATGATGTGATATAAGGTGGGAGGAACAATATGTTGTTACATAGTGTGGGGGAACAGTATGATGGGACATATGGTGGCAGAACAATATGATGGGGTACAGTCTGGGGGAACAATATGATAGGGTGTAGGGTGTGGGGACAGTATAATGGGACATAGGGTGGGAGGAACAGTATGATGGGACACAGGGTGAGGGAACAGTATGATGGGACATATTGTGGGGGAACACTATGATAGGACACAGGGTGGGGGAACAGTATGATGGGACATAGCATGAAGGAACAGTGTGATGGGCATACAGTGGGGGAACAGTATGATGGGACATAGGGTGGGGGAACAGTGTAATGGGGTGTAGTGTGTTGAAACAGTATGATGGGACATAAGGTGGGGGAACAGTATGTTGTTACATAGGGTGGAGGAACAGCATGATGGGACATAGGGTGGGAGGAACAGTATGATGGGGTGTAGCATGTCGGAACAGCTTGACGGGACATAGGGTGGCAGAACAATATGATGGGCTACAGGCTGGGGGTACAGTATAATGGGACATAGGGTGGGAGAACAGTATGATGGGGTACAGGGTGGGGACCAAAGTATGATGGGACATAATGTGGGCAAAACGTATGATGGGGTATAGGGTAGGGAACAGAATGATGGAACACAGGGTAGACGAACAGTATGGTGGCATGTAGGGTAGGGGGGATAATATGATAGCACACAGGGTGGGGGAACACTATGATGGAACATAGGGTATGGAAACATTATGATGGGATTTTGGGTATGGGAACATTATGATGGGATTTAGGGTGAGCAACAGTATGATGGAACTTTGATGTCCCTTCACTTGACCAATAATCAAGGGGCCTCAATACTCCCCACTGGCACCTGTGAGGGAACATTCCCTGACAGGATAACAGGTACACACACAGTATTTCCAGATGCAGCTCTCTGCATCAAGTGCAATTTCCCTTAAGAAAAGTAGCTCAAATGTTTCAAGAGAGAGGGTACCCGGTAAAAATAATAAATGAATATGTGGAATATATTCAAGGAGAATGTGGTAAAAAAATATAAGCCACTTCTAGGTAATAATTATGCTTTGAGAGAAGAAAGTGGAATAAATAACATAGAAAATAATAATAAGAACTAAGAAAGAGCTATGATAGTACCATTTAGAGGTTATGCAAGGGAGGTAGAGAAAATTATAACAAAGAATTGGGCTATTTTGAGGAATAACCCCAAGTTGTGGAATATAGGGAGTAATAAACCCAATTTTATATACAAAGTTGGTGCAAACTTGAAAAATAATTCTGAAATGCATAGTAAGTTGAATTATAGATACGGGACTACAAAATCTGGCAGTTGTCCACAATGTAAGTATATATGTACAGAACAAAATATAAAAATGAACAATTATTTACAAAATGTGGTGAAACCAGAAAGAGGGAATTGTGAAACCACTGGTGTTATCTATCTGGCTATGTGTGAATCCTGTTACATAGGCAAAACTGAGAGAAAGCTGAAAGATAGAATATATGAACACACATACCAGATAAATACACACAACTCCAATAATGCCCTATATAGGCATATTAGTAGCTCTCAGGGCTGTAAAGATTTTAGATTTACAATTTTAGAAAAAGTATCAAAAAATCCAAGGGGTGGGGACTACAGAACATATATAGAAGAAAGAGAAACTAAATGGCAAATAAGATTACAAGCAAGCCTACCCCCAGGTCTAAATGAAATCATTACCATAAAGCCAATATTAAATAAAAAAAGTGGAACTTACAAAATGAAAGTGGATGTTTTATGGGAACATATGGAATTAACAATAATGCAATTGTATTTTTATAAGTTTTTATGTTTTTATTCAAGTGGGTATAATTATATGTTTTTTAACATGGTTTTAATGCACTTTGCACTTTAAATTCACCTATCAATTTAGTAATTTGTGACATCATGATGTAATTTAAGTATTTATAGGGGAAAATGGGAATGGATGTAGATTCTGATGAAATCCCTGTTAATATGGAAGAAAGCACTCAATCGTGTAAAACTTTCCAATACAGATTTTCGTGGTGTGGATCCCTGCCATTGCAGTGTTAATTTTTGGTTTTATTTAGTGGACTTGACACTGTTTGGCTCTTTTGTAAACATAATCAGACAGTTATATCAGACTACAGGATGATAACTGAACATAATCAGACAGTCAATTATATCAGACTACAGAATGATTACTGAACATAATTAAACAAGTATATCAATTTACAGAATGATAACTGAACATAATCAGACAGTTATATCAAACTACAGGATCATAACTGAACATAATCAAACAATCATATCAAACTACAGAATGAATGATAACATAATCAGACAGTTATATCAAACTAAAAAATGACAACTGAACATAATCAGATAGTTATATCAAAATACAGAATAATTGAACATAATCAAACAAACAATGATATCAAACTACAGAATGATAACTGAACATCATCAGACAATTGTATCAAGCTACAGGACAATAACTGAACATAATCAAACAGACAATTATATAAAACTACAGAATGATGACTGAACATAATCAAACAGTTATATCAAACTGCAGAATAACTGAACATAATCAAACAAACCATTATATCAAACTGAAGAATGATAACTCAACACATTCAGACAATTATATCAAAATACAGAATGAAAACTGAACATAATCAATTACATCAAACTACAGAATTTCTACTTCTTCTTTCGTCTTTTCCCGGTTATATCCATAATGGAACTGAACTGCTAATAATTGGCAGACAGTTATATGTGCAAACTACAGGCCTATCGCACAACCTTCAATGAAGGAATGCCCGTTATAAGTCACCACACAGAATGACGCCTAACTGAACATAATCAATTATATCAACTGTGAGCCGACAATGCTATTGCAGCACCAATCAGACAGTTATATCAAACTACAGAATAATAACTGAACATAATCAGACAGTTATATCAAACTACAGAATGATAACTGAACATAATCAATTATATCAAACAACAAAATGAATGATAACATAATCAGACAGTTATATCAAACTACAGAATAATAACTGAACATAATCAGACAGTTATATCAAACTACAGAATGATAACTGAACATAATCAATTATATCAAACTACAAAATGAATGATAACATAATCAGACAGTTATATCAAACTACAGAATGATAACTGAACATAATCAGACAATTATATCAAACTACAGAATGATAACTGAACATAATCAATTATATCAAACTACAAAATGAATGATAACATAATCAGACAATTATATCAAACTACAGAATGATAACTGAACATAATCAATTATATCAAACAACAAAATGAATGATAACATAATCAGACAGTTATATCAAACTACAGAATGATAACTGAACATAATCAATTATATCAAACTACAAAATGAATGATAACATAATCAGACAGTTATATCAAACTACAGAATAATAACTGAACATAATCAGACAGTTATATCAAACTACAGAATGATAACTGAACATAATCAATTATATCAAACTACAAAATGAATGATAACATAATCAGACAATTATATCAAACTACAGAATAATAACTGAACATAATCAAACAGACAGTTATATCAATCTACAGAATGATAACTGAACATAATCAGACAGTTATATCAAACTACAGAATGATAACTGAACATAATCAGACAGTTATATCAAACTACAGAATGATAACTGAACATAATCAGACAGTTATATCAAACTACAGAATGATAACTGAACATAATCAATTATATCAAACAACAAAATGAATGATAACATAATCAGACAGTTATATCAAACTACAGGATCATAACTGAACATAATCAAACAGTTATATCAAAGTACAAAATGAAAACTAAAAATAATCAAAGAGATAATTATATCAAATTTACAGAATGATAACTGAACATAATCAATTATATCAAACTACAAAATGAATGATAACATAATCAGACAATTATATCAAACTACAGAATGATAACTGAACATAATCAATTATATCAAACTACAGAATGATAACTGAACATAATCAGACAATTATATCAAACTACAGAATGATAACTGAACATAATCAGACAGTTATATCAAACTACAGAATGATAACTGAACATAATCAGACAGTTATATCAAACTACAGAATGATAACTGAACATAATCAATTATATCAAACTACAAAATGAATGATAACATAATCAGACAGTTATATCAAACTACAGAATGATAACTGAACATAATCAAACAGACAATTATATCAAACTACAGAATGATAACTGAACATAATCAGACAATTATATCAAACTACAGGATCATAACTGAACATAATCAAACAGACAATTATATCAAACTACAGAATGATAACTGAACATAATCAGACAGTTATATCAAACTACAGAATGATAACTGAACATAATCAAACAGACAATTATATCAAACTACAGAATGATAACTGAACATAATCAGACAGTTATATCAAACTACAGGATGATAACTGAACATAATCAAACAGACAATTATATCAAACTACAGAATGATAACTGAACATAATCAGACAATTATATCAAACTACAGGATCATAACTGAACATAATCAAACAGACAATTATATCAAACTACAGAATGATAACTGAACATAATCAGACAATTATATCAAACTACAGAATAATAACTGAACATAATCAGACAGTTATATCAAACTACAGAATCATAACTGAACATAATCAAACAGACAATTATATCAAACTACAGAATGATAACTGAACATAATCAGACAGTTATATCAAACTACAGAATGATAACTGAACATAATCAGACAGTTATATCAAACTACAGGATGATAACTGAACATAATCAAACAGACAATTACATCAAACTACAGAATATTAACTATATATATATATATATATATATATATATATATATATATCACACACACTCACACCCATATATGGGTCTACTTCATATGACATAAATTTCATTGGATCTAAATTCATTTGACTGAGAACAAATGACCTAAACTTCACTTGACCTAAATTTCATTTGACCTAAAACTCATTTCACTGACAATGAGCACTGTCAGTCTGTAGAGCACTGTAAGGCAAGTAAAATGTATATGCCCTGTTCCCCACTGTAGTGCGACCCTGGAGTTAGAATTTATAGTTGGGGGGTGTGGAGGGCACAGCCCCCACCTAGTTTGATTATATATTCGGTGGTTTGATTTTATATTGTTCAGTAAAACTTAACTATGCCCCCCACACCCCCTAATGTTGGGAGCTGTGTCCCCCACACCCCCTAACTATATATTCTAACTCCAGGCTCTCACTACAATGTGGAACAGGGCATATACCTTTTACTTGCCTTACAGTGCTCTACAGACTGACAGTGCTCTTTGTCAGTGAAATAAGTTTTAGGCCAAATGAAATTTAGGTCAAATGAAGTTTAGGTCATTTGGTCTCAGTCAAATTAATTTTGATCATATGAAATTTAGGTCATATGAAGTAGACCTATATATATATATATATATATATATATATATATATATATATATATATGTGTGTGTGTGTGTGTATAAATAAATAAATAAATAAATATATATATATATATATATATATATATATATATATATATATATATAAATATATATATATATATATATATATATATATATATATATATATATATATATATATATATATATATATATATATATATATGGGTCTACCTGAGATGGTCGACAGGCCATATGATCGACACTCATTTGGTCGACAGTTCATTTGCTCGACAAGCAGATTTTCCCCCCTCCTCAATGTTGTGCAACCCTGGAGTTGATATATATATAGTTGGGGGGGTGTGGGGGGCACAGCCCCCCACATTGGGGAGTGTGGGGGGCAAAGACCCCCACATGACATGCTTGTCGACCAAATGAACTGTCGACCAAATGAGTGTCGATCATATGGCCTGTCGACCATCTCAGGTAGACCCATATATATATATATGTGGTCACTACATATGACCAAAGGTTCATATGACTAAAGCCCATTTGACTGAGAACAAATGACCGAAAGTTCATTTGACCAAAAACCCATATGACCGAAAACTAATTTGACTGAAAAACAGCACTGTCAGGTATATGCCCTGTTCCCCACTGTGGTGCGACCCTGGAGTGAGAATATAATGTTAGGGGGGGTGTGGGGGGTATCGCAAAGCCCCCCACATAATTTCACTTTATGTACTATTACATACATGTGTGCATTAAATCATATAACATCAGTAAAAACTGGTTGCAAAATGTAGGGGGCAAAGCCCCCACACCTCTCCAATGTGAGGGGCTGTGCCCCCCACACCCCCTAACTTTATATTGTTACTCCAGGGTTGCACTACAGTGGGGAACAGGGCATATACTTGCCAGTGCTGTTTTTCAGTCAACTGAGTTTTCGGTCATATGGGTTTTTGGTCAAATGACCTTTCGGCCATTTGGTTTCAGTCAAATGGGCTTCGTTCATATGAACTTTCGGTCATATGTAGTGAACCCATAGATTTATATATATATATATATATATATATATATATATATATATATATATATATATATATATATATATATATATATATATATATGTGTGTATATGCATAAACAAGAGCAACACCACCATCTGCTGGCAAAAACTGTTATAATATATAATAAAAAAACATTGCCAAGCCATTGCAAAAACTTTATTTACATACTGTTTTAAAAATTCAGTGCTTTTGTTCATAAATGACAGATCTTAATTTTTAAACTGGTAATGAAACTGCTTAATTTTTAAACTACTATGTAAATAAATATTTTGCAATAGCTTTGCACCGTTTTTTTTTATTTTATTAATGTCAATTTATGCTGTTGTGGAATCGTTTTTGGATAATATGAATTTAGTAAATCATATCTAAAAATATTCATTTAATCCTGGCAAAAACAATGCACCTTACTTGTTGATCCAATAATTTTCTTTATTTGATAAAATATTAGTCTGACCCAGTTTATTAAGCATTCTCAACACTATATTTTCAATGCCAATGAATGAAAATATAGCCAGAGGATGTTATAACCCATGCTTGTAGAGGACATTTGATTATTTTTTTACATCAGAGATCATTAAGATGTTTATAAATCTGTGTTTTAAAATGCTCTGAAGTTTTACCTGCATAAAAGGCTGAACATTTACAAGTGGCCAAATAAATTAGCCACTCAGTATCACAAATCAATGGAGGAGGCAAATGGTTAGAATTCAGGAGTCCCTAAAAATAGACTGCAATGGAAGCAAATATAGAGTTTAGAGAATTATATTAGCTGCTTATTTTGAATTCCTCTGTTGCACCAGGGTTGATATAATATCTATCAAGAGTGTCATGCAGATGCAGGCATTCAAGCTATGATCATTTTTATATATTTTTAAATGAAATAGCTTTTATATGTGTTTTATGAGTAACTCACATTTAACATTTTCAGCATTACTGGTTTTGATTTTAAAATAGTATTACATTTTATATATATATATATATATATATATATATATATATATATATATATATTTAACTGTTTGAACTGGTGTTTTATATGGATTTATTTAAAGATGTAAAGGTCGTGATAAATCACTATATGTGATTTTGTGATGTGTGATTATAAAATGAAGTAAATTTTTTAACAAGATAATAAAATTGGCTTAAAGCTACAAGGCTGACAAACAGACATGTATTACTAATCACAATATTCAGGCAACACATAACAATAAAGTTCTATTGCAGGCAATACTTCACTCAGTGTTTCATCAGGAAAATGTAATTTGGGGGGGGGGCAATATGTCAGAGTGAGTGCAGCAGTTTTTTGTTGCTCTGTCTATAAGTTTTTATTTCTGCCAGGATTTATTTGGAATATTTTGAAGTACATTGGGAAAAACTACCTATAAATATTCTCTTTCTCGCTGTGGATTACTTGAGGAAGAAAAAGTAACAATTTTCAGTGATTTTTCTCACAAAATTCCTGTCAGAATATTAGCAGCTGTATACAGATACTTGAAATATGAGTCATTCAAAGTCATCAGCTCAAGACAGCTCTATGAAAAAAGAACTGCAGACCATAATTACAAGTATACAGGACCTTTCTACTAAAATGGACAATTTAGAAAACATCATGGAAAATATGAAAAAAGAGAGTAAAAATCAAATTCAAGATTTAAAGGAAATTATTTCAAAGCACTCAGATCAAATAACCAACATAGAAGAATCTCTAAATGACATAGATGGAAGACAGATAGAGAATGACAGTCAAATAAATTTCTTATTGAAACAAAACAACTTATTAACTGAGAAAGTGGAAGATTTGGAGTCAAGGTCAAGGAGGAACAACATTAGAATTTATAGAGTTCCTGAAAAGACAGAGGGAAATAATATGACTCTTTTCCTAAATAATTGGTTACCTAAAGTGCTAAACCTCCCGGAGTCACTTTCTTAGGGAATTGAATGGGCTCATAGGTCTTTATCAAATCCTTCTGTATCAAAAAATCCAACTTCAGCAAGATCCATCATAGTTAAGTTTTTGTAAACACAAGATAAAGATCTGGTCTTAAAAACTGCCTGGACGAAGAGCCCCATTCAAGAAAATGGAAGAGTTATTAGATTTGATAATAATTATACATCTGTGACAATAACAAAAAGGAAAGGTAGTATTCCCCTCATTAAAGACCTTAAGAAAGCTGAAATAAAAGCTCAAATACTCTTCCCTGCTAGATTAAAAGTCATACTTCCAGATGGCCAGAAAATCTTTAATAATATTGAAGAAGCAACAGAATTTGTCAAAAAAACATAACTTACTGGACAAAATTGAAGATATGGAACTTTCTACTCCAAGTCTAAAGAGGCAAGCTACTAATGGCAAAATAACAGCAAATGATAAGTCCACAAAAAAAAACTTAAAGGGAAGTAAAGCATAAGTTTCTAACTTCCAGTGGTTATTCTCCTTTGTGAATAGGACAAATAGTGCAAAATATGAGGTAAGATTTTAAAATAAATCTTTACAACTATATATAACTAACTCCTTTTCCTCCTTTTATAGTAATTACTCTTATTATTACATAAGTCATTACTTTATGCCGTTCCTCCTTCCTTTACAATAAGGTTTTATCCCCTATACAGAGTATAACATTAATAAAAACAAATGGTTTATAAGTACATAAGATCTTGTCATAATCTTACAAGATCGTGATTGTTTATTTTAAATTAGTGGTGTGCTGAGTGCCGTTAGAATAGTATTAAGTTTCTGTTTAGAAATAGTTTATGTGTCTTTGTTCTGTAACCTTAATGCATTAAATAGAGTTGCAGTAGCCTTAAATGTTGGAACGGGCACTGCGTACACCTATACAGTCTGTCAGGAAGCTTTATGGGTTTTGGATTGATTAAATGGAGAGCATTGTGTGTTTTTATTCTTTTTTCTTTGTATTTAGTAAATTAATTATGAGAGATGTTTTGGGGAGAGAGAGTGCCTTCTAGAGAAGTGTGGTGTGTGATTTTAAGGGAAAAATTAATAGCCACATAGTACTGTCCTGTTTAACCTGTTTTTTTTCTATTTTACATACTTTTTTGCAACCCATGAGCACACAAAAGCTAGGAAAGCCAAAAATAACTGAAAACGTTATATTTAGCTCGTGTATGCAGTTCAGATTTGAATATAAAGCTTCAAGAGAACTAAATCATGAGCTATTCATTGCTCCATGGTTTTGAGACTGGCGCTCTTTGTATGAACTTTTAGTGATGACGTAACTGTTCTCTGAGCTCTTGTCACACATAAGAAACTGTTGTAGTTGCAGTTTAATTCAGTATTCTAGGCACAACTATCACTCATTGCTTCTTTGCATTGTTTTGAATTGTTTGTTCTTTAAACTTATTAATAGTGTGATGTACATGTTTTAGTTATAAGGTGAACACTGATTAATTATACGTAGATATAAAATAACTTGCAAATGAAGAGTAAAATTGCACATGAAGAGAAAATTAACATTTCTGTATACACAACACAGATACTTTAGTTATAATGCAGCTTCACTAGATATTTAATGTAAGGTAAATGTAGCTGACTGAAGAGAAGGTTGGAAAAAATTTTATAACAACTGTATGGGTTTATACTGTGTACACATGACAATTATTATAGCTAGGTTATAAATGTATCCTGTACCCATTATTGGTATAACTGCTATGGGTTTCTTCCATATACACATGTTGATTAAAGCAAGGTTAGGAATGTGCCCTGTACCCATTGTTGGTATGACTGGTATGAGTTTATACCCTATACACATGATGATTATAGTTAGGTTAGGAATGATCCCTGTACCCATTGTTGGTATGACTGGTATGAGTTTTTACCCTATACACATGATGATTATAGTTAGGTTAGGAATGATCCCTGTACCCATTGTTGGTATGAGTTTATACCCTATACACATGATGATTATAGTTAGGTTAGGAATGATCCCTGTACCCATTGTTGGTATTACTGGTATGAGTTTTTACCCTATACACATGATGATTATAGTTAGGTTAGGAATGATCCCTGTACTCATTATTATGATAACTGGTATTGATTTATACTGTGTACATACAACTATTATTATAACTAGGTTAAAAATGTCCCCTTTACCCATTATTGGTATAACTGCTATGGGTTTCTTACATGTACACATGATGATTATAGCAAGGTTAGGAATGTGCCCTGTACCCATTATTGGTAAAAGTGGTATGGGTTTATATCCCGCACACATTATGATTATACCTAAATTAGGAATGAACCCTGTACCCATTATTGGTAAAAGTGGTATGGGTTTATATCCCGTACACATTATGATTATACCTAGGTTAGGACTGAACCCTGTACCCATTATTACAATAAGTGGTATGGATCTATACTGTGTACACATGCTGATTATTATAAACAGGTTATAAATGTACCCTGTACTTGTTGTTGGTATAACTGATACAGGTTTATACCCCATACATATGATGATTATAGCTAGGTTAAGAAAGTACCCTGTACCCGTTGTGACAATAACTGGCATGGGTTTGTAAGAAACATTGAAATAGTGCATTCCTTTATGAGCCACAGATATTTTTTTTTTTTTAAAAAGGCCAGGTGTAATATTGTCACATGTTAATAAGCTGAGGTAAATACAGCTATCTGACACATAAACATCTAAAGGTTTTCACTAAAAGAAACTGTAAAGAGAACATTATTGATATTCTTCCATAAGTTACTTATGGGGAACCATACTTGGAAGTCCCTTCACGCATGTGTTATATATTTTATCCACAAGAATCCTAGTTTAAACATATCTCTTTTCAGGTGAGCGCTGATATATTAGGAATGTTATTTGGATAATAGGAAATTGCTTATTATTTTCAAGGATAATTTGCATCCAGGCATCTCTAAAGTATAGAAGGATATGGTAAAGTAAATTGATTGTTTAGTTCACATAGTACTAAATAATGTATTTTAAGCAAGTACAGAATATAATAGTAAGTGTTGAATGAACAAAACAAAAACTGTTTAAGGAATTACACATATCTAATCACTTTACAAACAGCAAATACATGTACTATCTGATCATTATACTAAGGATGTCATCATATAATTAATAACTAACATAAGCAATGTTGATCTGTGCTTTTGCTAATTGCAGTGATATTGATAACAGTGAGGACTTGAATGAATACACTTCTGAAATATCAATGTTAGAAAGTTGTATAAATGACTTATAATGGAACAAAGGGGGATGAATGACACGGAGAAGGGTGTTTAAATAAAGTAAGTTTATCACATTAAATAAACTTAAAACACACATAATAGTTTAATAGCATAAATTTCAAAATATTGGTCATATTTTGCTTAGATCATACACATATAGCCCATAAACAAAATTTATAGAAGGAATAGTTTAGAGGGGAATGGGTGATAGAAGAAGAATGGATAAGGTTTTCATGCCTTAAATATATAAATATATATTTAATATGTGGTGTCATTTCAAATCATATACTTAAAATGGATGTACACTCTTTATTCACAGATTAATCTATACTAGGGAAATAATATCTTTTTCATCTTAATGAAAGATTCTGATCCCTTATATTGTTTTTGAAGTTAAGCTTACATATGTTGGTTTATGAGAACATAAATCCTGTTACTTTAACATAGAGATGTTTGTCAAACATGAACATTTATTGCATGACTATTTTTATTTGTAATTCATACAATACTTAATATTTGATCATATATCTTGAGATGTTTTTGCGCTTTAATAACTAAAGATAATGCTACATAATATTGAATAAGTCTAACTGTATACCTAATTATAAGAGGGCAGAAGTAGCAATATAGAGGTTGATTGTTTGTAGGACTGTTGGTGGTGGCTAAGATGATGTTTTCATCAAGCCAGGACATTAGGTTTCCATGTTTAGTTTTGTATATAGTTATATCTGTTATGTTTTTTTATTCATTTTTATCTACTTGCTCATAACTAAATTCAATAGATATATCTATCCCACTCTAAATGTTCTCTTATAAATGTATGTCTTTAAATGTCAATGGCCTTAATAACCCTATCAAAAGAGGGAGTATAGCTAGATATTTGAAACTGAATAAAGTAGATATAGCTTTTTACAGGAAATGCATATTGTTGGCAGGGATATAGATAAATTATCTTTTAATGGATATATGGTCCTTGTAGAATCCCACTACCAAACCAAGAGAAGAGACATGATGATACTATGGAGAAAAACATTACCGATGCCTAAAGTCATCGATACTTACTCAGACAAGAATGGTATGTTATGCCTGGCCGTTCTGGAGATAAACAAAATATATGTAACTCTTGTAAATTCTTACTGGATACCTGGTTTTGGAGCAGTTACAGCAAACAATCATCTAGAGTTAATAATTTCTAAATCCAAAGGAGAAATAATACACACAGGAGATTTCAATTGCCTTCTCACTGAAAAAGACACTACTAAGAATGATAAATTTAGAATTTCCCCTGCAGCCAAAAAGTTAAAGAATTTTATCAATGTATTATGTCTTAGGGATATATATGATTTAAAAGAAATAGACTCATTAGAGTACACACATTATTCATATAGGTATGGTACACAAACAATAATTGATAAAGTATTAGTTACTAACAATATATTTTCTAAGGTCCAAGAAGTGCTAATTAGTTCATGCCCATTATCAGATCATAATGCCTTATTTTTTAAGGTTACTATCATGCCTAAAGACTTAATAACTTGGCAAATATTACCTGTGTACATTACTACACTTAATGATTTTAGAGTGGCTTCTTGGTGAAATACAATTCCTTTTAGACATCAATAATAATAATGAAACTTCAAAGGTTATACTTTGGGATTCACTAAAATCTTATTTATATGGTAAGATCAAAAATTGGTATCTAAACAAAAGAAAACAATGGGAAAATGAATTAATACAAATAAAATTAAAAATAGATGGAATAAGGAAAAGTTTAAACACCAAAGACATAAAAACTAATTCTGAACTTAAAACATTAAATACTAGATATGCAGAAATTGTAAATCATAAAGTGACAGTAAATCTCGAAAAATTCAAAATTCAATCCTCTTCAGTGAACCCCAAAAATGTACATAGGTTGGCAGTTAAAGCAGAAAATTTAGCTAGATGTAGTCATATAAAAGAAATTACTGATAATACAGGAGTTAAAACAAGACATGTAACTGAACACAAAGAAATTCTGGAGGTCTTCAGATTGTATTATGAGAAGTTAAATAATACAAATAGTGACTCTGCAAACAATATGCTTAAGTGTAATTTTTTGAATGATAATATCAACAGAAGAGTAACAAAGGAACAAAATGCTAATTTGCTCAAACCAATAACATTAAAAGAAATTAAAGAATGCATTTGAAATCTTAAAAACAATAAGGCACCTGGATTAGATGGGATTATAGGAGAAATATATAAGTTGTTTCCTGAGGACACCTTAAAGACTTTAGAGGCAGCTTTTGAAGAATTTAGGAAAAATAAAAATATATTTCCTTCATGGAAGTATGCTATAATATCTCCCATTTTAAAGCAAGATAAAGACCCTAAATTAGTATCATCATATCGACCTATATCTCTGCTAAATGTAGATTATACATTTTTACCTCTATACTTACTAAAAGATTGAATCAATTCATCCCCAAAATAATAGCAGATGATCAAACATGTTTTATTTTGAATAGGAAAGTTCAAGATAATGTCATCAGACTTTTAACCTTAATAGATGTTGCAAATAAAAAGAAACAAGAACTATCAATTATTAGTTTAGATATAGAGAAGGCATTTGATTCTTTATTTTGGACATACCTATTTAAAGTCTTGGAAACATTCAATTTCTCCACAGATTTCATAGAACTAATAGATAGCTTATATAAAAACTCTTTGTCATATATTAAAATTGGGGCTTTTTTATCTAATAAAATTCAAGTACTAAAAGGAACTAAGCAAGGTTGTCCTCTGTCACCTTTGTTATTTGCATTGTCAGTAGAACCATTTGCAAATTACATAAGAAATAATAACAACATAAATAGCTTTATTGTGAATTCAAAGTATGCTTCTAAAATACAATTATTTGCTGACGATATAATATTAACCATAGGAAGTCTAGATTCCTCAATAACACATATCACAGCAGCTATAGAGCATTTGAGAAATTTTCAGGTTTAAAATTTAACAGCAATAAATCTGAAACATTATTAGTAAATAAAAAAAGTAAGTTCTGAATGGAGAAAACACAGTAATTTTAGTTGGGGAAATGACACTCTTAAGTATCTAGGTGTGTATATAAAACCTAATTGGAAAGAAATCACACAAATCAATTATAGAAATTTGTTAGGTATAATCAAAGAATATATAAACAAATAAAATACAATGTTCTTTACTTTTGAAGAAAAGCTAACATTAATAAAAATGTGTATTCTCCCAAACATTTTGTTCCTTATTCAAACCATAATTATTAGCCCTCCAAAAAAATGATAAAACAGCTGAATCACTTCTAATTAAGTTTTTATGGTTCCCACAAAAACCAAGAATAAAGTATGATTGGCACAATAGAGATTGGGAAAAAGGTGGAATTGCATTCCCAAACTTAGAACTATATGCTGAATCAGTCATAATTCATATCATAAGCAAGTGGTTAAGTAACAAATATACTTCAAGCTGAAAAAATTTACACATGAATATTCTACTATCTAATGCTGATGAATCAATAAACAATGACATTTTTACTGAAAATAACAATTTTTTTTTACGGTGAAGGACTCAGTATATAAAGAAAATAAACATGAGAAGCTACCATAGGTTCATAGGTTCATAGGTTTATACTAGGCTATCTGCCCTAAGGCATTTATAAGCCTAGCCCAAATTTTTGTGGCTTACATGAATATATATGAAAAAATACTGTGCCCATTAGTTTGTTGTGCCTCTGTCCAGCAGTGACACAGAGATGATTCCCGGGATAAACCTATGATCTCCCATCCACAGGTCAAGATTTCTCTTGAACAGAGCCAGCGAGGTGCTCTGCCTCACATGGACCGGGATTTTATTCCACAGCATAGGGAGTCTCTGAGTGATAAATCTATCCCTCCAGCATGTCCTATTTATATCCGTGCTAAGGTTTAAGTCGCTTGCTCTAGTGGTTTTGGTGGATTTGGATTTTTTGAGGTGGAGCATGTCCATTAATTCCGGGTTGGACATGGCCTTGTATGTCAGGCACATGTCACCTCTGAGCAGATGGTATGCAACTGAATAGAGCTGGAGTTTCTTCAATCTGGCAGCATATGACAGATTTTGGAGTCCCTTTATCCTTTTGGTGAGGAACTTTTGGGGTCTCTCCAATTGCTGCAGATGTCGGGTGCGATACATCCCAAATGGGGCATTGTACTCGATCATTGGTCTGATAAGTGAAGAGTACAGGGGAACACTGACCTCACTAGAACTGGATGTGAATCCCTTCATGATCAGGTGGGCAATGTAGAAGGTCTTTCTAACCACTTTAGCAATGTGAGTGTCAAAAGAAAGGCCACTGTCAACCTGGGTCCCCAGGTCCCTGATAACCTCTTCTGTGCTTAGTGGATTGCCACCTATATGGTAGCTTGGGGTTACCTTGTTTTTCCCGAAGGGTATGACTATACATTTTTTGGCGTTTAACTTCAGGCCATGGCTCTGGCACCAGCTATCTGTTTACGTGAGTCCCGTCTGAAGGATATCCGTGTCCGATGCACTTTCCACTATGGCGCCCAGTTTGCAGTCGTCTGCAAACTTTGTCAGCCAAAGTCCTCCCATGTTGGCCTGTACTTCTGAGAAGTAGATGCCGAACAATAGGGGGCCAAGGACTGAGCCCTGTGGGACACCGCCAGACCGGCTTGGAGTCTGACATAGCACCAGCAACTCTAACCCTGTGGGTTCTGTCCTTAAGCCAGTTTGCAACCCATCTTGTGACATATGGGTTTACATTTAAGCTGGTAAGTTTTTCTACAATACCTGAGTGGGGTATTGTGTCGAAGCCTTTGCAAGGTCAAGGTAGGCTGTATGGACTGCCTTTCCCTCATCAATGGCCTTGGTGACTGTTTCAAAGAAGTCGACCAAGTTCAAAAGGCATGATCTGCCCTTGACGAAGCCAAACTGGGTTGGGTCCAATGTCTGCAAGCCCCTATATCTTTGTTTATGAGCTCCATTATGATCCTCTCCATAGCTTTGCAGACTAGACTTGTTAAGCTTATGGGGCGGTAATTACCAGGGTCCGTAGAGGCACCACCTTTGTGGAGTGGGACCACAGTTGCCGTACGCCACTCCTTGGGCACGTATCCTGTGGTAAGGCTGAGATTAAACAGCTGCCTTATGTGCGGGTTTAATTCCTCATTTAGCTCATGTAGCACACAGCTGGGGACACCATCCAGTCCCATTGATGCTGTGTTTTTAGCTTTAGAGAGAACAGCTTTCACCTGTGCATTTGAGATGTCTGGGAGGCTACACTCTGCTGAGATAGTTATCTCTCCTTTAGGGGGGGAGAGGGGGGTGAAGTTTGCACTGAACCTGTCTGCCAGTATGTTGGCAATGTCTGTGGGTTCAGTGATTTTTGTATCATTTTGGACTAATTCTGAGCATATCTGGGAGTTTCCACCCAGGTTCCTAACATAGCTGAAAAAGGCCTTATGATTGTCCTTTGAATCCATGGCAATTTTTCTGTCAAAATTGGCCTTAGTTGATTTTATGAGTGCTCGTATTTTTTACTAATAATGATCAGGGGTGACTTCCCTTTTATGGATTTTGTTCTATCATGTAATAGCTTTCTCCTCTTATTGTAAAGTTTGTTAATGGCTGGGGTGCACCAGACTGGACGTTTGCCCTTTGTGGAAAGAGTCTTGGTTTTATTTGGGATTGCCTGATCCATGCAGTCCTGGAGGTGTTCATAGAAGGCATTTGTAAGGGCTTCCGCAGCTTGGGTTGTGGTTTCCACTGGCTCAGGGGCCTTGAAGGATACCACACCAGTCTTGAGTAGTGTGAAGTTTGCTTTAGAGAAGTTCTTCACTGTGGTCTTTTTTGTTTGGGGTGGGGGGCGGGATGTGGATTTCCAGTGAGATTAGTTTATGATCAGGTCTCACCAATGAAGGATATGCTTCCGGTGTGGAGCATTTTGTCCCCATGTTTGTGATAATGAGATCTAGTATATTTTCTCCTCTCGTGGGAACAGTGAATAGCTGTTCCATGGCATTTGACTTTATGAACTCCAGGAACCGTTGGGCTAGAAAGTTAGGGCTTGAGTAATGTTCCCAGTCTATATTCGGGTAGTTGAATTCACCCAATATGATGGTGTTTGGAGATACATTTATACCCTCCAGTGTCTTCAGGAAGGCTGTGTGGGGTTCCTGAGTTTGAGAGGGTGGCCTGTAGCATGCTACAATTTGTAGAGCAGTTTTGCCTATGGTTAGTTGCAGTTGCACCTGGATGGTTTCCGAAGCTTCGTGCGTTGCCACCAACCTGGAGGTGTGGGTATCCTTTATGAATATGGATACACCCTCCTTTTGTGGTGTGGTCTGGGTTTTGGGGCGGAGCATGATATGAGGTAAAACCTAATAGTGCCGGGGTGCTCTCAGGAGCCTTGAACCAGGTTTCAGTTACAGCACAGACATCAATGTTCTCCATACTGAGAAGGGCCTCGAGTGCGTGCATTTTGAGATTTAGACTTCTGGCATTGAGCAGCATTACCTCAGTTTCTTCCCATTTTTGTTTTCTAGGGTGGTAGGTTTAGAATTTGAGCCTTGCCTAAAAAGGCACTATGGGGTGGCAAGAGCCTTAGCCAATATCCGGAATCCCAGGGGTGACAGGTGCAAGCCGTCCCTTGGGAAGCAGCGTGGCTTGTCAAGCATGTCATCCCAGGCAGACAGACACTGGATCCGCTTTGAATGACACCAGACATTAAGCCAATTGTTAAAGCTGATCATCTTGTCTCTATATTGTGGCATCATTCTTGGTGAAGGAAGGATACTGCTCAGGGTCAGGGTCATACCTGCCTGGTCTACATAATCAGTGAGCTCCTCTATGTCTCTTTTCATGTAGTCCAGGGAGGTACGTCTCAGGTCGTTCACACCAGCATGGACAATGACTGTGTCATATTTGTACTTGCCATGGAGTGACCAGAGTGCTTGTATTATGTGGCGGATTCTAGCACCCGATAGGCAGCTTACTGTGACTGTCTCCTTGTTCAGCCTGGTGAGTGGGACGTCAGTGTGTCTGACTATCGAGTCACCTATGACAAGTATGTTTGGTGTTGTATTTGGCCTTAAGGGCTGTGACTGCTTTGCACACTGCTTTTGTGGTTTATGTGTTGCTTGTGGGGTGTCTTGAGGTAGCAGTTGTTTGGGTGTCTGCTTTGGAGGCCTCTGCTGTTTAGGTAAATTTTTACTCAGAGCCTCCGAGTATGTCTTTGTGTGTTTATGTGTTTGATTCAGTGGTGTGGTAGCATTATGTGAGGCTGGTTTTGTGGTGTGTGTAGTTGCCTTCTCCTCCTGTCTGGTCTTGCCAGTCCTGAGTTGAGAGAGCTCAGCCTCCAGTTTGGCTAAATAGCTGCATCTCTAAGTATTTGTGTTATGTGGGAGGAGGAGAGGGTTGTCTGTGTACATGAGGCAGTTATAACATTGCCTCAAGATTCCCAGATTCACCAGCTGGACCGGAGAGGAGATTGACAACTGACCTTTGGACATGCTAGAATAATATTGGGAATTCCTTAATAATTGAAAACAAGGGCCAGTGGGGAGTGAGGGTGTAGTGCTTTTAATTTTTAGTGCTGACTTATATAATTGCTTTAGTGAGCAAGTGCCAGGTAACTTGAGTGCAATGTGTTACAAGTAACTAAATGCAAAAACGACAAACAGTAACTTTCTTTCAAGTGAAACAAGGAACTAGTACAGTAAGCAATGCAGATATCACTAGTGATCCACAGAAGTGCTGAGAAGCCGCGTATTAGGTGGAATTAGCTTCCAGGGAAATAACAAGCAAACAAACAACAAGCATATAAACAAAGCTAGATTCAGTAGGCCTGGATCTAGTCTATGCTAGAGCAAACAAGGTGTACCAATTTCAGTAAGATGCAGTTCAAATATTCAGGCACTATAAATCTCTAACCAGAAATTCCCAGCTCAGAAGGGCAGAGTCCAGCCTCTTCTCCCACAAGAGTGCAGACCACGAACCTTCTTAATGTAAAATAACTGGCCTGAAGCCCAAGTGCCTAAACCAGAACTAATACCCTCGGACACTGGGCTCTCAATCAGCAGTTCCCAACTTAGAAGGATGAAAGCTACCTGTCCTGCCACCACAGTGCTTGCCACAAACCTTCCTAATGTAAAACAACTGGTCTGAAGCCCAAGTGCTTAATCCAAAATACTTATAATGATAGCTACACTTTAATCAAGTTACAACCAAGAAGTAATAAATACAATTGAATACTTTAGAGAATGTCTGGATTAGTGCTCAAGTTACACAAACAAAGCTAGATCCAGCAGGCCCGAATCCAGTCTATGCCACAGCAAACAAGGCGCACCAACTTCGGTAAGAAGCAGTTCAGATATGCATGCACTATAAGCCTTCAACCAGAAATTCCCAGCTCAGAAGGGCAGAGTCCAGCCTCTCCTCCCACAAGAGTGCAGACCACAAACCCTCTTAATGTAAAATAACTGGCCTGAAAGCCCAAGTGCTTAAACCAGAATTAATACACTTTTAGAATAACAGACACTGAGCCCTCAATCAGCAGTTCCCAACCTAGAAGGATGTAAGCTACCTGTTTTGCCACAACAGTGCAGACCACAAACCCTCTCAGTGCAAAACAACTGGTCCGAAGCACAAGTGTTTAAACCAAAAGGCTTAGAATGAGTTACACCAAGCAGTAATAAGTACAATTGAGTATGTTTAAGAAATTTTATCTGAACAAGTGCTGAGATCAAAGAAACAGATTTGAGTGCTGAAACTAGAAAACTGGCTAGTTATAAGAAAAAAAAACAAGCCAGAAGGCTTCCCTCAAACACAGAAGGGCCTGGGGGCTCAGAAGCCTACAAATAGTCTATACCACTTAACAGGAAAGGCAGGAAATAAGCTTAATTTTTTTTTGTCTGTTTCCCAGATGCTCTCTTTGTACATAGTAGGAGTGCCTGAAATCAGAATATGATCTCGCTGCACTCAGTTGAGTGAGCAAATGAGATGGGCCCAGAGGCAGGCTGAGGGGCGGGCAGTTTCAAGGCCACCAAGATTAACACCAAAACAAAAACAGGGAGGGTGGGTGGGAATAACTGAAGAGCAGAATAACTGCCACTTGAGTTAAATATTCCTTCGCACAGTTTAAATCAAATTAAATACTGTATTTTTTTTTAAAAAAGTGCAGATAAAGGTACTTAAATTCTCTTATACGTCCAGTTGAATATAACCAAGTTCTTAGCTGGCCAAAGCTGAGGTTTTTAAGCAATAAAAATTTCACAATGCACCACTTAAAAAGGCAAGGACAGGAAATCAAAGAATGTGGCTACCCCCACACCTGTAATTACTAGCAAATAACACACTAGCTTCAGTTCAAGTTACTAAAGAGCAGAATAACTGCCACTTGAGTTAAATATTCCTTCACACAGTTTAAATCAAATTAAATACTGTATTTTTTTTAAAAAGTGCAGATAAAGGTACTTAAATTCTCTTATACGTCCAGTTGAATATAACCAAGTTCTTAGCTGGCCAAAGCTGAGGTTTTTAAGCAATAAAAATTTCACAATGCACCACTTAAAAGGCAAGGACAGGAAATCAAAGAATGTGGCTACCCCCACACCTGTAATTACTAGCAAATAACACACTAGCTTCAGTTCAAGTTACTAAAGAGCAGAATAACTGCCACTTGAGTTAAATATTCCTTCACACAGTTTAAATCAAATTAAATACTGTATTTTTTTTAAAAAAAGTGCAGATAAAGGTACTTAAATTCTCTTATACGTCCAGTTGAATATAACCAAGTTCTTAGCTGGCCAAAGCTGAGGTTTTTAAGCATGAAAAATTTCACAATGCACCACTTAAAAAGGCAAGGTATTAGCTATATACTAAACAATTTTAGGAAAATTATAAACAGATACTGCATAACAAGACATTTTTCAATATTAATGTTCCCAATAGCACTCACAAAGAATTGTCTAGACTCTTTTAATATGAATAAAATAATGGAAATGAAACTCAATGGACTAAATTACTGGCACCAGTTCCTAAGTACAAATAATATTCATGACACTACAAGCCTTTTAGCAAGATACAACACAAATCAAGATAATTGGTTAAATATTCAAATTTTCAGGGAACATCTAATAAAGGAATTTAAAACGAGCCAAGTGACTAATAATTTATTACAGCTTAAAATAATCTTTCTTTTATGTAAATTAAATTCATCACAATTTAACATAGGTTTCTCTTTATTTAAGATTTACAAGACATTGAGAGCTGACTTAAAACAACCTGAAGACTCTTTATGGAGTTATATAGAAAGTATGAATAGATTTAATTTTTCTGAAAATGATAAATTATTAACACTCAGGTCAATCAATCATACAACATCATCTCCATTTTGGAAAATATTTACATGGAAATTTTTACACAGGAGTTTCTTTACTCCACAGAAAATTGCTATAATATCAAATAAAACTAGACAAAATTGTTGGATATGTGATGAGACTTTCTGTGCTGATTGGGTACACATGTTCCTTGAATGCAGAGTGATTGTCCCATTTTGGCAGAAATTTAGTGATTTTATGAAGGCATTGTGGACTGACAAGTGTATAATAGCAGATGCACTTTTGTTGTTTAATGCTCCAATACCAGATTGTATACCAAAGCCACAAGTGCATCTTCTCTGGTCTCTTTTGGCAATAGCAAGAAAAAGAATCACTTCACACTGGAAAACCAAAATAAATGTATCTTTTGCTGAATTTATATTATTGGCCAAAACAGTATGTAACAGAGAACTTTAACTCTTGCCTTTAGAACGACAAGAATAACACACAGAAAGTTATCCTGGATGAAACTAAAAAAGTTATTAGATAAAATGTAATGATTTCAAACAGAGTAGACTAATGTTATGAGCATTTTTTTTGTATATAGTTTTTAATATTTAGTGTTATGTTTATGTATAATTATTTGCATGGTATAAGAAGTTCATGATTTATGAAAATTAATAAAAAGAAAGTTTTAAAAAAAGGAAAATGTAATTCAAGCAAAAAGGCAAATCTTTTATATACCTCTTATAAAAATCACATCACAGGCACATGAAATAATTAACATTTGAGACCTATTTCTTTTAAAACAGGTTTTAATGGTACATATTAATTGGATTTAAACTGTACAATGTGTCATTTGTCTTCCCAACATAATAAGAACTACCAACTTTACAGCAAAATGCCGATTGTAGCAAAAACTAGCCTCCTGTAATGTTTGTATTTCTTATTATGTTGGGAAGATGTGCTGCTTATTTAAGGAATATAGACACACACACACACACACACACACACACACATTTTTATATATATATATATATATATATATATATATATATATATATATATATATATATATATATATATATACATATGAACATACAGTAGATATTAATAAGAATGTATTTATTTAACATTTGTTTACCAGGAAAGTCTGACTTGGAACAAAGCCAATTTTCAGTGGAGGCCTAGGGAGAAATGCTGCAGACACATGTCTTTGTAACATGGGAGGAAACTGGAGCATCCAGAGGAAACCCACACAAACTTAGGAAGGACATGCAAACTCTGCACAGAAGGCACCCCAGCCAAGAATCAAACCAGAGAACCTCTTCTGTGAGTCAACAATGCTAAAGCTGCACTACTGCACCATCCAAGGCAAAGAAAGATACTAATGTTTTGGCACAACACATTATACAGGAAGGTAAGAACCGTGTGTGTGTGTGTGTGTGTGTGTGTGTGTGTGTGTGTGTGTGTGTGTGTGTGTGTGTGTGTGTGTGCGTGTGTGTGTGCGTGTATGTGTGCATGTGTGTGTGTGCATGTGTGTGTGTGTGTGTGTGTTTTTTTTTATTTACTGTCAAGTTTTAGAAATTTTACAGATCAGGTCCTGTGAGGAGATTTAATTAATCACACTAAAGCTGAAGAATTTTCATGGATATTAGAATTAGAAGTGTGTGTAGCCCTTGGTTTAACTAAATATGTACCTTTAAAGTCTTGAGTATTGCTTAATTAATTTATTTCGTTCATGTGATTGTCATTTTTATATAATTGACATATAAAAGATTTGTCTTTTTACTTGAATTTACATTTTCCTTGAGGAATCATTGAATGAAAAATAATTTGCTTTAGCTCAGAGTATTGACTGGAATTGTGCTTTATCATTCTGCATTAACTGGATATTGTGACTATTAAAACATGTCTATTTATCAGCTTTAATTTTTGAGCCAATTTTGTTTACTATTTTGGATGCTTGTGTTTGGTTCCAGGTTTATTCAGCCTCACATTCTGGATTGTTACTATTTTTAACAAGCTTATTCTGATGAAACCTTGGTACTGTATGATGAAAGCTCTTAATGTAGTAAGAGTTCATGGTACTGGTAGTGGTCGTGTTTTTTTTTTAACTTTTTCTTCACAAGCACCAAACACCCTAGCCCTAGACTCTGAACATAGCAATGCATAAGTGGTGCACATTTCCTCAAAATGTTCAGTAAATCACACAAACAATTATGAAATTCCCCACAGGGACTTTATCCCAATTTACAGCCGAGAAAGGAGCCTGTTAAGCAGTCAGTGGAACTGCTAAAGGTCAGTCAGAAGCTATGACAAAAACAAAAATGTTTTGAAGAAAGTTTTGTCAAGACCACCCTCTCCACTAATGTACTAATTTCATACAATGTTCCTGAAGTAGATATTACAATATCTTGAAAGGCAATAGTTTTATACAGAATTTTCCCCCAGAGAACAATTTCAACTCTAAAAGAAACTAAAAAGACACCACTCAATGACAGGGCAGAAGGTAATCTCCAGTGGGCAACTTATCTGCCCAGCTAAGGAAAAACTCTTGATAATGATTGATGTTTCAGTGTCTGTATAGGCATGCACTCTTTGGTGGCCTGAAAGTTCTGTGGTATTCATTGCCCTAGCCACGGGCTTTATTCACAGTCTCATGCTTACCAGTGGCTAGGATTTGTGGAAAGCCCTAAAACTTTGGAAAACTAGTCAGTTGGATCTCATCATTGGAAGGGTGCTCCATAGAGCTACTGCTGTGGCATGAGTTTAGGATGAGCACCCATGTATAATAATATCCCTTTTTAAATATCTGATATGTCTTCAGTTAGAATGACGTCCTTCAATGAGTAATTACAATGTGGCATACATGAGAACTTTAGAAAAGATACAGAGCTTTTGCACTAAAAATGTTATTTAAAATGTATTACCATGAAGTTATCTACTTTAAAAATACATTTGAATTGTTGTGTGTTACTTAGGTGAGACCTGAATATGATGTTTAAGTCTCCAAATAAGTTGCTTTCCGCAGCTCTTGGTATTAATTCACTTCTCACAATGTGCAAATGAGAAATAGCAAACTGTTTATTACTAATGAATATTTTAACATAATTAAAGAAGTTTTGTCCTGCAAGAGTACAAAACTATGGAATCAGATGCCCTTTAATAGACAGACAACAAACCTGAACACCTTTAAAGCCCAGCTTGATAAATGGTTTGGGGAACTACATATAAAGCATTATTTTATTAGCTAAAGTGTCATAAGAGGTTCTAGAGTCTGTGATCACAACTAACATTGTAAAACTGTACCAGTATTCACAGGGTGGAAAGACTGCCATTTTTAAACTGGAATGTTGCAATGCTAAATGACTAAGTCATTTGCCATAAATTGACTGAAGTCTTGTCGAATCCAAAGTTTGAAAAATGACACGTGTTTCCCCAGGAAAAAAAAAAAACAATTATAAGTAAATTTCTTTTGACTTTCTGAATTCATTTTATGGATGGTGCAGTGGTGTAGTGGTTAGTGTTGTTGCCTTATAGCAAGAGGTTCTCCGGTTCAATACTCAGCTGGGGTGCCTTCTATGTGGAGTCTGCATGTCCTCCCTGTGTTCTTGTGGGTTTCCTCCTGGTGTTCCGGTTTCTTCCCACATTACAAAGACATGCATCTGGAGTGTTTCTTCCTGGGCCTGTGCCGAAAATCAGCTCATTCCAAGTCAGAGTTTCCTGGTAAACAAATTTTAAACAAACAAAATATACAATGATAGTATGGGCAGAAAATGTTGCTACAATGATGTTCGATAAGTGCAGAAAACTAAGAGATGAAATTGAATCTACTACATAGTAGTGCTAAGTAAAATACAAGTCCTGAAGTGTGGGGAAAATGCAATTCCAGAAAGAGTTCTGAAAATTATAGTCAAATATAGGGATGAGCAATACCCTAGACAGCACTCAGCGTAGGGTTATCTTTCTGGGTTATTGTTATTAAATAAGTATTCCTTTACATAAATGCAGTAAAATTATGTGTTATAGCACAGTCTCAGTGATCATTACTACAGTCAGCTGGCCTTTTTAAAGGAAACCATGTGGAAACTGGTTGGTTTTAAATCCCTATGTTTTGGAGTTACCTTGATGGATGTACCTGTCTCTGAAACAGCAGAAAGGCTTTCACATTCCTGAATTAAAAGGCCAGGATTCTTCTTGCCTGTGTCCACCCTCACATGTTTTGTGAATAGCCTCTTGCATCTTTTTCATTTGGCTTACAGAATATTTACTTTCGATTTTTTTTTCAATAAGATTTTCAAGTATTTCTCCATTTGGAAAGAATTCAAAGTCTCTAAATGCACCAAGTTTGTAACATGTTTGAATTCAAAATAGTCTGGATACTTGTTTGTTTATGATAAAATGGTGAGGCATAAGTGTGGACATTGTTTGGTGCATCTGCAAATCACCAATATGTTTGTTTATGGACTTTGTAGGCATAGTTGTTTGTTTTGGTGATATCTTCTGTGTTGATTGATGGAAAATATTAAAAATAAGAAAGACAATTATGCAGTGAGCCATTATGTAATTTAGTTTTTTTTTTATTTGACGTGACTGTGGAAAATGATTGTCAGAAAACAGTTTTAAGAACTGAAGGAAATACAGAATGTGGGTTATATAAGGAGCTGCACTCTTCTTACATCACTACTTTTCCAACATAAAACCTGCTCTGACTTGTCACTGTGAAGGTGGCCACTCCTGGAAAAACAAAAGTCATCCAGAAGAAAGTACACTGAAGGTTAATAAACCCAAACATCATTTATTATTATGGTGAGCTTCCAAAAGGTCATCTCTCACAAATATGACAATGTCATAAAATGGGATATCCTAAAGAGGATGACTCACATTACATTTTAATGTACAATACTTTTTGCATGTGTTTTGTCTGTTTAGAAAGGTATATGGCCATCTATACCAGAATGTCTTGGGTGAAGTGCTCAAATATAGGAGATACCAGGTCTGCTGTAGTGTGTAGTTTAGTGTCTGTATTGCTTGAAGTAAAAGTTGTGCTTGTCTTATTTTCATGGTCTAATATTTATTCATTTGTTTGCTTATTTATTTATTAACTTACATACTTATGTTTTCTTGCCAATGTTAGCCCCACTAGGCTTTTGACCTATTTTCAGAGGATTTCCAAGGTGGTATTCATACAGAATGTATTCATTTATTTTATTTTACATTTGTTGACTGGGCTAGTCTAGCTGGATAATGTCCATTTTCAGTAGAGGCCTGGGGAGATAAGCTCCAATAAAGAGAAAATAGCAACATTTATACAATGGATAGTAAGACCAGAGATGCAAATTGTTACATATAGTATTGTACTGTACAATCAATAGTAAGACCAGGGCTGGAAGTGGTCACATATAACATTGTACTGAGGTTATTAACAATACACAGCAAAAAGGTGGTTAAAAGTGATGATCCAACAAATAAGCCAACACAAATCACTTTGTAGCCAATATCCTCCAACCTTAAAACAACAGTTTATTGACCAAAGTCATAGTGAAAAAATAAAAAAGTTAAGCGCTTTCGTCATTAGACTTCATCAGAACTCCCGTAAAAGACCAATACACAGCAAAAAGTTGGTTAAAAGTGATGATCCAACAAATAATCCAACACAAATCACTTCGTAGCCAATATCCTCCAACCTTAAAACAACAGTTTATTGACCAAAGTCAAGGTGAAAAAATAAAAAAGTTAAGCGCTTTCGTCGTTAAGAGCTTAACTTTTTTATTTTTTCATTGTGACTTTGGTCAATAAACTGTTGTTTTGAGGTTATTAACAAGTTTAAAGAAAGAAACAAGTAGATGTTTGTAGGGATATGTCTATACAGTTGATGGCTTGCTAAGTGAGTTTATACTGTGTAGGGCTTCCCTGTAAAGACTAAATCAAGACAGACCTCAGTAGCTTTTCTGAGGTTCATGAAGGAAGGTAAACTGAAAACAGCAGTAGTGAGATAAGCATGCAGTGAATATAGCAGGATAGGAATTAGTCTGGGTTGGTGCAAGAGCATAGCCAGTGAGAATTAATATAAACTTTAAGTTGCTTTTTGAAAAGTAGTGTTGAAGGAAGAGTTGAGAGTTCACTATAAAGCAAGTTCCAAGTTTTCCCCACAGTATTGGAAAACCGTGAGTCTCCTGTTATTGTTGGATTTATGAATGGCTACTAGTGACTTTGTTGCAGAGCATAGGGCTGTAAGATTTTTGTAGGGGGTGATAAGGCTAGTGAGCATTGAAGTATTGCTAGGATGATGAAGGATCTTGCGGACAATAATAAGTTGTTGAAATTGGAGCTGATTATAAAGTTCCAGCCAACCTAGCTGTTTTAGATTGTAACAATGGTGGGTTCGAAATGGGACCCTCTGGCAAATCTGGCAATATTGTTATAGGAGGTTGCCAGTTTGTTGAGGTTAGTTTTCAATAGATTGGTATAATGGGTGAGGCATAGAGGAGGGTGGAGATACGATGAGTGTGGGCAACAGTAGTTCTAACTGTTGGAGTAAGAAAGGGTTCAATCCTATAGAGGGAGCCTAATTTTCTATTTACTGTTTTTATTGTAGAGTTAATGTGTGTGTCAAAGTTAAGGTTGTGGTCAACTGTAACTCCTAAGAGTTTTGTGGTTGGGTCAGCAGATATGACTGCACCATTATTTGAAGAAATTGTGAAGTTTATTGGGGGTGACTTTTGCGTTGGAGTAAAGTGTAATACTTTTATTTTTGGGGGGGTTCTGGAGGAGGCAGCACTGTAGGAACCTGTTTTCCACTTTATTAAATACATTTTGGGTAAGGGAGTGGAGTTCAGGCACAGAAGTAGCAGAGCATATCAATGTCGAGTCATCTGCATATTGTAGGCAGGTAGCTTGAGGAATATTTTCATTAAGATCATTGATAAATATTGAGAATAGGAGAGGGCCAAGAATAGATCCTTGATGGATGCCAAGGGTAACAGGGAGATTTGTGGATATATTGTTGTCCCAGAGCACAGCCTGTTGCCTACTTTCTAGGTCGGACTTAAACCAAAGTAGTGCTTGTGTGTCAATGGAGAGGGATTTAAGTAAGTTTAAAAGTAGATGATGGTTAACCATGTCGAAGGCTTTTGTGAGGTCAATAAACAGTGCTGAGGTTAGAGTATTGTTATTACGATTGTTGTTGAAACAGTCAGAGAAGGATAAGAGGGCTGTGGTGGTGTTATGGAATGGTCTAAAGTCATGCTGACAGCTAGCTAGTAAACTATTTTGGAGAAGGTGATCTAGTAGTTGTCTGTGGATGCATTTTTCCATGGTTTTTGCTAAAGGGGAGAGTAAGGCTATTGGGAGATAGTTTGAGAGTTCTGTTGAGTTACCATCCTTGTGTACTGGGATAATATGGAAAATTGTCCAGATAGAATAAAATAGAAAATAATTTTCCAGATAGAATAGATAAATATAAAAAAAATAAGGACAGAAAGATGGTTCCGCAGCAACTGGTTGAAAAATTGGAAGTTTCTACTGAGTATAGTGGAGTGGAAGTGGAGAGATCTAAAGAACAAGGGTGTGTTCTAGTTATAGTGGTGACTCCAGGTGGCTTACTGATTTGCAGTGACAAGGTATGATCAAGGAAAATGAACCAGGAAGTAATAATTTATGGAGTTCAGAAGTGGAACAACTGAATGCAGACCATATGAGCACTACAAAAAGGAAAGAGATATTAGAAAAAAACAGTGCATGATTATTTAAAGAGTCCAGCCAGAGGTTGCTTCTGATTCAATTGTTGGTGAATGTTCTTGGGACAATGTTGATAAACTGCAGTTGCAGCTTAGAGCACAGACAAAAGGACAATGTCTGAACCAAAGATTGATCTGATGAGGTTGTTGGTTGCAGGTGAGAGTCTGTTAAATAGGTATGACTTCTGGGGAAGCATTTTACAATTTCTTGGTGTGCTTCTAATGCATATATCATTAATTTTTCATTTAGCAATGTAGATATTTTTCAGTCAGTGTTTTGATGTTATAGTAGCATCATTTGTGATTATGAAAAGTTTGCGAACTCTCTTTGCCTTTACCATAGTCTCAACACAGAATGATTTTCTTAGTCAGCAGAAACATGGAGGTGAAAGGCATCTGGACAGGCCATAATTTAGGTAGACATGATGATTGTTTGTGCCCTTACCAGCAATCTTGCTATCAGCCATACCTTTGTGTTGAGGAATGAGTTACTTACATCTCTGCAGAACCCCAACTAATATGTTCATAGGTTCATAGGTTTATACTTAGATAATAAACACAACAGTCTTTACAAGTCCAGCTGTGCAACCCAACCCAGTTTTGTTCCAGTGTTACTTGGATGCCTATATGGTGGGGTACGTTAGTAAGGAGGTAGCTTAAGGTTACAGGTGGGTGGGTATGTTAGCTGGGCATTTATTTCCTTACGTTTGACCTCTGTTCATCCAAGACATGGGATGAATTACACTTTCCCATCCAATGATCAAGGTTTTTTCTGAATAGGGTCAGAGATGGACTCTGCGCCACATAGATGAAGAGCGTATTCCATAGCATGGGGGGGGGGTACCATGGGGGGATCCTATGAGACATACATCAGTCTCCTCAGCATGTTTTATGTCTACCACTTGAAAAGTTCAGCTCCTTGGATCTAGTGTTTCTGGTGCTGTTTGTTTTGAGGATGTGCAAGAGATCCATCAGAGCTGTATCTAATGATGCCTTATATACTAGGAATAGATCACCTCTCAGTAACCTCTAGGAGACTGAGGACAAAGGTAGGGCCTTAAGCTGATCTTTGTAGGACAGGATATTCATACCCTGGATTATCCTGGTGAGGAACCTTTGAGGGCATTCCAACTGTTGCAAGAGCCTGGTTAGGTACGTGCCAGAAGGGTATTGTACACAATGATAGGTCTGATAAAGGCTGAGTAGAGTGGTACTATAACTTCCTTGGACCTGGATGTCATACCCTTACTTGTGTGTTTGGTAAAATAGAATGATTTTCTTACTGTCTTGGCTAGATGTCAAATACCAGATTGCTGTCTACATATGTTCCCAGATCCCTAATTATTAGGTCAACTCTTAGGAGTGTTTTATCAATGGAGTAATTAACTTGGATGGACAATTTCCCAAAGAGTAGTATAATGCATTTCTTTGCACTGAGTTTTGATCCATGGCTTTTGCACCAGTCATTTCTTTGTGTTAGACTGTCCTGTAGGATGTTTGTGTCATGGGAGGGACTCTGTGATATCTAGGATAGCTCCCAATTTATAGTCATCTGTGAACTTGGTGAGCCACAGACCTTTGACATTAGCCTTGACTGCTAAGAAGCAGATGACAAACAGGGGTAGCCCCAACACAGAGTCTTGGGGTGCTCCTATAGTGAGCGGTCTCCTCCCAGAAGTGGTCTCATTAATCCTAACTTCTTGGGTCCTAAATGTGAGGCAGTAATTCAGTGAGTGTTGTACAGATTTATGCCTAGTTCTGAGAGTTTGTCAATAATATCTGAGTGAGGTATTCTATCAAATGCCTTGCCAGGTCATGGTAGTGGTATGCACTTTTTCCCCTCATACATAGCCTTGTTGACCCTCTCAAAGAAGTCTGCCAAGCTGAACAGGCAAGATCTTCCTATAACAAAGCCAAACTGGGATGGGTCCAGTGTCTGTAGATTGCCAATGTTCTTGCTGACCATTTCCATGACAATTCATTCCACGGCTTTGCATATTAGATGTGTCAGACTAATGGGTCTGTAGTTCCTGGGGTCAGTTGATGGTCCACTCTTATAGGTTCATAGGTGTTTACTAGGCTAACGACCACAAGGGCCTTTTTAAGACTAGCCATGCATCCCAAATCTCTGATGAGTTATGATACCCTTGATAAGTGTAAGCATGGGCCTGGGAGATGAACCTTTTACAGGTTACCTGTTTGCATCAGAGACCTCGGTGCCAAACCAGGGATGAATTTCCAGTTTCCCATCCAATTGTCCAAGTTGCACTTGACATGGATTAGGGAGGAACTTGGCTTCACATGGATTGGAAGCCTGTTCCATAGACAGGGTAGTCTCTGGGATACATGCCTATCTCTCCAGTAGGTCCTATTTATATCACAGGCAAGGTTTAAGACCTTAGAATGGGTGATTCTGGTGCTGTTTGTTTTGTGGATATGTGGGAGGTCCATCAGAGTGAGGTCTGACAATGCACTGCATGCCAGGCGTAAGTCTCCCTTCAAAAGTCTGTAGGAGACAGAATACAGGGATAGAACCTTGAGGCGATCTACATAGGACATATTACTTATGTCCTGTATTCTTTTAGTGAGGAACCTCTGTAGACGTTCCAGTTGTTGGATATGCCTGGTTAGGTACATACCAAAGGGGGCATTGTACTCAATGATAGGTCTGATGAATGCCAAATACAGTGTAACAATGACTTCCTTGGACTTAGATGCCATACCTTTGTTTATAGGTTGCACAACTTAGAATGATTTCCTCACCACTGTAGACACATTATGATCAAAGGCTAGATTACTATCTGAGTGTGTCCCTAAGTCCCTGACTACTGGGTCAACTCTAAGGGGTTTGTTGTCGGTATGATAGTTACCAGGGATGGATGACTTCCTAATGGATACTATTATGCATTTCTTGGCATTTAGTTTTAGTCCATGACTCTGACCCCAGTTGTTCGTCTGTGTCAGCCCCTCCTGGAGAACATTTGTGTCAGTGTGAGATTCAATGACACCTCTTAATTTGCAGTCATCTGCAAATTTAGACAGCCAGAGACCACTGACATTGGCCTTGACTTCTGAAAAGTAAATGACAAAAAGAAGTGGTCCAAGGACTGATCCCTGAGGGACTCCACTTATGACTGGCCTCTTTGTAGAGGTGGACTCCCCAGTTCTATCTTCCTGGGTTCTGTCTGTGAGCCAGATGGCTAGCCACTGGGTGACATATGGGTTTGTACCTAACCTCTTTAGTTTATCAACAATGCCTAAGTGGGGTATTGTGTCAAATGCCTTGGCAAGGTCAAGGTAGGCAGTCTGAACAATATTGCCCTCATCCATTGCTTTGGTGACCTTCTCAAAGAAGTCCACCAGGTTGAGTAAGCATGATCTGCCCTTGATGAAACCAAACTGGGTTGGGTCCAGTGTCTCAAGGTTTACTATATCTCTGTTGATCATCTCCATGATAATTCCTTCTGTGGCTTTACATATACGACTGGTGAGACTTATGGGTCTGTAGTTTCCATGGTCTGTAGATGGTCCACCTTTGTGCAGAGGGATGACTGTTGTCTTTCTCCATTCATGAGGTACAAAGCCTGTTTGGAGGCTACAGTTAAATAGTAATTCCAGAGGCCCTGATAGGTCATGTTTCATGCTATTTAGAAGGCATTCTGGGATATTGTTTAGACACGTTGATGCAGTGTTCTTGGTCTTAGAATGAGCATTAAGGATCTGTTCCCTAGTGATAGTAGGGAGAGTTATATTTGATAATATTTCCTAAGAGAAGCTTGAAGGGGACAGAGGAGTAATGCTGGAGCTGAATTTATCAGCCAGGAGGTTTGCTATATATTCTGGCTCAGTATAAGTGGCTCCATTTATGATGAGCTCTACATACAACTGGGTATTGCCTTTGAGGTTGTAGACATACATAAAGAATGCTTTGTGTTGTCCTTGGCTTGGGAGGCCAAACTTATCTGAAATTTGGCTTTGGTAGACTTTATCTGTCCCTCTGAGATGTTTGTTTAGTTTAATGAGAGTGCTTTTATCCAGCTGGGGGCTGCACCTCCTAATTTATACCATGATTTTCTTCCTCCTGTTATACAGATGGTTGATTTTGTGATTTCACCAGGGTGACTTGTTTTTTGCGTTAGTTCTGTACTTCTTCCTGGTGGGTACAGCTGCCTCTATACAGCTATTAACATGTTTGGACAGGGTTTCTGTGAACAGTTCTGCATAGGCAGAAGTATTCTCACGGTTTATAGGGGCTTGACATTTTGCCAGGTTCTCACTTAATAGCAGGAGGTTAGCCTTAGAATAGTTCCTGAATATTCTCATTTTAGCTGGGGGTCCAGGTTTTATTTTTACTTTAAAGGAGACCATTTTGTGGTCTGACCTTAACAAGGAAGGCATTACAGTAGGGAGTGTGCAGTACTCTCCCAAATTAATGACGACCAGATCCAGTATGGTTACACCCCTAGTTGGTATATTGACTATCTGGTCCAGGGAGTTTGTGTTTACAAAAATCCAGGAATCTCTGTGCATGTACGTTTGATGTCATATAGGATTCTCTTTTAATAGTGGGGTAATTAAAGTCACCCATGAATATGGTATTGGGTTGAATGGTTAGTGTTTTTAATAAGTTTAAATACATGGTATGGGTTTACTAGGTCATAGAGGGAGACCTATAGCTTGCAAGGAAGTGGTATTGGATTTTACCTATGGTGATTTGAACATGGAGCAGCTCAAGTGCATTGTCCTGTTTGACCAGCCTTGAAGTATATTTATTTTTTATATAAATAGAGACACCTCTACCTTTAGTCCTTGCCTGTGGCGTAGCTGGTCTAAATGTGTGGAAGGAATTATTACCCTGCACTGTTGGTGTGCTGTCTGCGGCTTTAAACCACGTCGCTGAGACTGCACAGACATCAGCATTCTCTAGGGTAAAGGGAGCTTCCAAGGAGTGGAGTTTTTTGTTTAGGCTCCTAGCATTGAGCAGTAATACCTTTAGATTTTCTTGGTTTTGATTTGCTATATCAGAAGTACTTTCAGTTGGCATTGCCTAAAAAAGGCACTATAGGGGAAGACAATGTTTTATCTAATATTTGAAAGCCTAGAGGGAAGAGATGCAGACCATCCCTGGCAAAGCAGTGTGATCTGTTTACCATCTCCTTTCATGCTGACAATATTGCAGCCCCTTAGAATGACACCAGAAACTAAGCCAATTATTAAAGTCAATCAGCTTTTGTTCATATTGTGGCATCACATCCTTTGTTGAAGGTAAAATGCTGCTCAATGCTAGGCTCATACCAGCCTGAAACACATATTCCAAGAGCTCTATGATGTCTCTCTTCATATAGTCTAGGGAGGTACATCTTAGGTCATTTACTCCCACATGTACTATGACTGAGTCATACAGCAAATTATGATCCAATGACCTGAGTGCATGTGTAATGTGGTGGATCCTAGCCCCTGATAAGCGCAACTGACCATAACTTTCTCCTTATTCAGCCTGGCCAGTGGGACATCAGTGTGTCTCAAAATGGAGTCTCCAATGACTACAATGTTGGATTGTGTGATGACTTGCCTTATGGGATTAGAGGTAGAGGCTCCATGAGATGTAGCTCTATGTGTTGATGTGGGTGTTGTTTTTAAAGAATGCATTTGAGACTGCTGAGGGTATTTGTTATGTGCACTTTGTCTAGGAGGACTTTGTGGTTTAAGAGGGTTACATGTACGTGCCTCCATATTCATAAAGGATATGCACACCTCCAGACTAGTAGCCCAACATAATACGTCTGAGATATTTCAGGTACAACTAATATTGAATAAGACAGTGATCCAAGTCAAAGCCTGCTATAGTCCTTAACCATGTCCCTAGACTCTCACTCCATGTTCCTAAGCACCCTGGAATCTATCAAGGTCCAACCCAATACTCTCATACTAGGAGACCTCAACTACCCCTCCATCAACTGGGAAAACTACTCAAGCACCAATACACTGGCCCAACGCTTCCTGTAATTTGTCAGTTCCAATGCCCTGGACCAGCTCATTCTGACCCCCACTAAAGGAAGCAACATCCTTGACCTGGTTATTACTAACATGGGCAACCGTTGCCCTACACCAATAGTCAATCCTCCCATGGTCAGATCCGACCATAAACTAATCACCATGGAAATCCACATCTCACCCACACCCCACAAAGGTAACCACCTTGCAAAAATTCTAAAAATTGACTTTTGGCTCCTAAAAACAGAGGTGGCTAACTTCGCGGCACCCATGCCAATGGAAAATAGCTGCATGACTGCCAAGTCATACACCAATGCACTGTACGAACATGTACATAAATGCATGGAACTAGCCATACCAAACAGAACCAAGACGCTGTCCTCCAAAAAAAGAAAGCCAATCTGGTGGTCCCCTGCCATTAATAAACTCAGAGCACCTCGCTGTCCCTCTTCAAGAGAAATCTTGATGAGTGGATAGGTAATAGAAAGTTCACCCCAGGGATCACTCCAGTGGCTTTACTTAATGGAGGCACAGGAACTAATGTCGGTAGGCATAATGCCAGGCCACTTCTATGGGCTAGGCTTGTAAAAGCCCCAGGGCCATTAGCCTAATACACACCTATGAACCTATATGTAGGTCTCTATGTCTGATATGAATTGCCCATGATGGGTGCAGCATGCCTACTACTGACAACCTTAATGACATTAGGAGTACTTTTATGTGAGAGCTTTGCCTCAATGAAATTGTGTAAATACATCTCTCACATACTGTATCAGTTTGTTTGAGAATTAACTGGTTGTCAGTAAACCTGAGGCAATTTCTACCTTGTCTCAGGATGCCCATATTCACCAAGATGGTAACAGAGACAGTACAAAAGTTCATATCCATGGTAACAGACCATTTTTTATTGATTAGACTGTTGGAGTGAGAATATCAATCACTGTCAGGAATATTCAGTTTGCAACTATGTGGACAGTGTTTGTCACTGCAAACTAGTTGTCCTCTGTGCAACTAGGTATTAGAGAAATTTCAGTTGTGCTTTTACAGGAAAAATGTCACTCAAGGTGTCTGAGTTTGTATAGAGCAATGCCAAATAATTGAGAGGAAACTAATACATAGACCCTGAAAATTTAAGGATGAAGTATTTGGGCAGATATTCTGAAGTTAGAAAGAAATCAAGCAGTACTTACTGAAAAATAAAGAATTATCTTGTCAAGAATGATGAAAAGAGGGGAGTCGCATGAATGGCTACTATTAATGCTGGACTCACCACAGCTTCACTCTGTTGGGATACAATACTCCTTTGCTTCTTCTCTCACCAGAAGCAAAATGTTAGCACCAATCCAAGAAGAGAAGCAGGCCACGGCCTGTTTGGTGATCCACAGTCTTGTCCCAGATGATGCAAGTGTCTGCAGGCTTATAGCCTTTTTCTGGTAGATTCCTTGAATAGCAACCAGACCAATCAGGTATGTTAAGCACAGACACTCACTCTCCAACCAGAAAGAGTCAGGAATCAATGCACTCTGCTCCTACTCTCACCAGGATCAGAACATAAGCACAGATTCCAAGCTGTCACCTATAAAGCAGTTATTAGGCTTTCTGGTGATCAGCAGTCTCCAGGAACTAATGTCACAGTACTCTTTCTCTCACCAGGAGAAAACAGAAGCACTAATCCCAAGATGACTACTGAGAGGCAAAATGTGGGCTCTCCAATAACTGGTGGTCTTGTAATAGATGCTTAAAGGTAAGATGAAAAAACAGGTTTATCCTAAAGACTGCAGGGTGCACTAACAGTTAGATATGAAAGTGGGTAAGTTATCTAATAGATTGAAAGGGGGGTGGGCACTTTTGTATTCTGCTACTATGGAATGGCCATCAAATTTAAATAGTTGAAGGGGAGTCATTTCATAAAGTGATCATTTTGAGCTTATTCACACCAGCCAGTCAAAGCAGAGAGGAAACAAAATATGTGGTCAGATTAACATAAGGGGCAGGCAGCTAGAAAGACAATGGTGTTTAAGAACACAACAGTAACAGGGTGGGAAGGTGGGAGAAATGGGAACAATTTCTGTATGACTCACAAGAGACAGAGCTGTGGTCTCTTTTCAAGCTTTAATATGCAGTTAAAGGCAGAATACAAGTAAAATACAGTGTAAAGAAAACAAATCACAGTATAAAAAATAGAAAAAGGCAATAAAGTTATACAAATACAAAAAATAAAAAGCAAACTAACATTTCCCTCACAGCAAACTGTTGCAGAGTCTGGGTGAGCCTTTCCAGTAAAGCCATTCCAGCCCTCCATTCACTGGCATGTAACCTGTTTGGAAGTTGTATTTGAAGAGTTCCTCAAGTGGTCCTGATAGGTCATGTTTACTTTATATGTTTTAATAAAAAGTTTATAGGGTTTTTGTACATAAAGGGTGTTATCTTCTTAATTGAGATTAATTGTTCATGCTTTTTGAGATTAATTGTTTGTGCTTTTTGATTGGTTGTTCTTTAATATATAAGATGATTGTAACTGTTGCACCCTTGCTCTGATGAAGTCTAAGATTTGGAAGAAAGCACTTATCATGGGTGTATTTTCTTTATTTGTTTGTTTGTTTATTTATTTATTTTTTTATTTATTTATTATACCAACTCTGAGATTGCAGTACAGTGAGGAAAGGTCAAATTTTCCAATCTTCACTGTACTGCGATCTCACTATTAACAGTTTGTTGAATGGCATTTCCGATGTAAATGCCATTCGCTGAACTGAATTTTTGCTTACATAATATAGACCCCCTCTCTCTGACATGCTGACCCTTACACAAAACTCCTTCAATCTCACTGAAACCTGGCTTACTAGCATCCAACTCCTCCTAAATTCTAACAAGACAAAACTCCTCCTTTTCTACCCAAATCCCTTCATCATCTCAAATCCTCTTTCATCATCTCCTCCCTGAATAACGCTACTATCTCTCCTGAACTCCACACAAAACTCCTTAAAGTAATTATTGATGACCAACTTAAATTCAGCCTTCACATACACCACATTATAAAGAAAACTCACCAAAAACTTGGCCTACTGTATAGAAACAAAAGTTCCTTACTCCCAACTCCAGAATCTCACTTACTCAGGCTCATCTACTCTCTAATGTCTTCTACTGTTCTCAAATCCTTACTAACTAACAGTCCTCTTTTCCATCCAAACTTGAAACCACACAGAACAAAGTGGTCAGATTTGCAGCCAACCTTCCACCTAAATCCCACCACTGCCTTGCATTCCATACACTCCACTGATTAGAGTTTCCCAGTCGACTCCTATATTCTTAAATTCTTATCACCCATTCTGTCTTAAACAAGCCTTCCTCCTGCCCCAGCATTTCCTCCCTTCTCTCCCTCTACAACCCACCTTGGTCCCTCAGAAGCTCAGAACAATATCTCCTACAGATTCATAAACCTAAAAAACCTTTAAGACAGAACCTCTACAGCTACTTTCCTTCTCTTTCATTGAACAAGCTTCCTATGACCCTCACTTAGATTACCCATTCTCAAGACTTCAACACAACTCTTAGAAATTATCTAAATAGCACCTGGCAGTATCCCTGCAATCATCCCACTTGAAATCCTTCTCTTTTTTCTTTATTCCTGTCCTCCCCTCTCTCTTTCCACCTCTTCCTCCACAACATTAATTCTTCACTGATTTCTCACTTCCTGTTCTCGACTTTGACTATCAACTACTTCTCTCCATTACCCTACTAATTACTCACCATTACCCTACTAATTACTCTCCATTACCCTACTAATTACTCACCATTACCCTACTAATTACTCTCCATTACCCTACTAATTACTCACCATTACCCTACTAATTACTCACCATTACCCTACTAATTACTCTCCATTACTCTACTAATTACTCACCATTACCCTACTAATTACTCTCCATTACCCTACTAATTACTCACCATTACCCTACTAATTACTCTCCATTACCCTACTAATTACTCACCATTACCCTACTAATTACTCTCCATTACCCTACTAATTACTCACCATTACCCTACTAATTACTCACCATTACCCTACTAATTACTCTCCATTACTCTACTAATTACTCACCATTACCCTACTAATTACTCTCCATTACCCTACTAATTACTCATCATTACCCTACTAATTACTCTCCATTACCCTACTAATTACTCACCATTACCCTAATAATTACTCACACCTAGTTAACTGAGTCTCCTTACTCCACCCCTTCACTCATTTCCCCTCACAGCCTCACTCATCAAACTAACTGCTACTACAACCTCTCTAGACCTATATTAGGAACTCTACAGCACTCTTCACTCTAATGTCTCCCACCTTCCTATTACTAACCTCCTACTTGAATTGACTCATCTGCCAAACTATCCTCTTTTTTGTATAGCTTGCTCACCTATTTGACATTATTTTATTAACCTTTATTTTATTCACCTTTTCATATATGCATTATAATTTTACTCACACAACTAAATGGCAAATTAATTACTAGCTGCTTTCTCATTACTTGTATAACTTGTACAGTGAATATATTACTTGCTTAATCTGTATTGAGTAATTTAATCTGCACTGTGAAATTTCTTATTGTATTTTGTACTGTGGAGCTTTTCTCTCCAGGCCTCCACTGGAAAAATTCACAAGCTCATTCAGACTTTCCCAGTCAACAAATGTCAAATAAACCAGTAAGGACTTTATATAGGTTCAATGCAGCTGCACATACCACAGAACTGCTTCATCGTAAATCTCCATCTTCTTTTCCAGCATATAAAGTCCATAACTTAGCCAGGTATGCCATTTTTGCTATTAACACTGAATTTATTAAATAAACCTTTTTCTTAAATGGTAATCTAAACATTTTCCAAATATGCATGTGCTTCTCATTTTCTTCATCATCTTTATCATCTTTTTCCATTGTAAATCTCTTATTTCTTATTTTCCAAAGTGCATTCCCAAAACTGTTATTTCTTCCATATTAATTTCAGTTTATCCTAACTTTTCATTATACCCTTAAATTTTATTCTTTTTTCTACTTAAATATAAACGCGTGTTATTTAAACATTCATTTAAATAGTTCAATACTATTATCATTCCTTTCATATTTTTTGCAACAAGTATGATGCTGTCTGCTTAGGCTAATATAATAGTTTAATGTCTCCTTAGGAGCATATGCTTTGGTCTTCATATCTTGATTTATACAAGCTAATATCATGTTGATTCTTCTTCTTTCAGCTTTTCCCGGTTAGGGGTCACCACAGCGGATTACCTGTCTGCTCATGATTGGCAGTGGACTTTTACAGTTTCGAGTTGCCAGCCCAGTGCCCAACCTTCCATGGAAGGCACACACATGCAAGCACTCACACCTAGGGCCAATTTAGAGTGTCCAATCCACCTACATCATGTCTTTGAGATGTGGGAAGAAACCTAATATCATGTTCATTGACAGTATAAAAATAAAACTACTTAGTGGATACCCTTGTCTTACATGAAAGGGCTTGCAAGCATTTAAAAGGCCAAGTATGCCATTTGACCCAAACTGTGCGATGGATAGAGAATTTAAAACTTGGTGGATAGCTGCAGTCCACCGCTGTTCACTTGAATCTGTCAAAATTTTAATAGACAGAGATCTGGTTAAACAATGTAAATTCAGGGAGAAGTTCATAAACTTTGTTCTGATTTGGCTACACAGTTAAGTTCACCTTGTTTTGATGTATTTTTGAAAGACATTAATGAGAAATTGAAAGTGTATGAGGGAGATCTGACTGAGCAGAAAAACAAGAAATTGCAGCATGATCTCCATGACTATGGCAATGTTAAAGCTTTCTTGTGGCGCTTTAAATCTAGATGTGTTGCTTGCCTCCTTGGAAAGTTCGGACATAGCCACAGATTGGGAAAGTGATGTGGGACCCCTTACCATCCCTCATCTGCAGCTTGAGATCCTGAGGGGCATGAAAAGAGATTTCGGAGAGGCACACAGGAGGGGGGACAGCTGGGGTATAGTAGAAAAGTGGAAGAAATGGACAGGGACAATATTCTCCTGCAAACGGACATAAACAATATTCAAAAAAGGTAGATGGCAACAATGAGACATTTACAGAGTGCAATTTAATAATTAATCTTTCTGGTCAGAAATTATCATATGCTGCTAGTTCTGCTTTGAATTTAGGTTTAAAGTACTTACCAATGGTTTTACCCATGCTTCATATAATGAAATGTGAAATGTTCTGGTTGGTAAGGAAACTGTATCTTACACTTTTCTGGTAATTTGATGACTGGTAATGTGGACTTAGAAAATAGTATGGTTAGTTCAGAGGACAGCTTCCATTCTAGTTAACAGGCATTACAGAGAATAAAGAGAATGTTTTCAATGCTTATTGTTATCTGCGTACAACACAGGTTAATGTAAACGTTTGTTTATACCTCCATTACTAATGAAGTAATACTGAAATTTTCAGCAGATTTCGGGTTTGCTGTTGAAATGCTATTTATGGATTTTAATAAACAAAGCTGGAATGTGAAATATAATTTAATTAAGGAACAGTGGCAAGCTCTGATAGCTTTAAGGCAAATTAACAGTTAGCAATACAATCTGCTGACAAGGGGAATAACATTCTTATCATGAATTATATACAGTATATTAAATGTGCTAGGAATATTTAGATAATATAACTGTTTATGAGAGAAGCAATGTTTCATGATATGAGGAAGCCCTTATAAAATACCAGCAGTTATTGAATAAAGGGCATAGACTGGGATACTTTAGTAGAAAGGATGTTGGAAAAAATTTGGAACAGCTAATTGTGGTATGGCTATGTTTTACTATCTACTAAAGATACATAAGGGCTTAAATAATTTAAGTAGTCATCCAATTTTATCTGCACGTGAATATTTTTACATAACATTGGAATATTTTCACATAAATATCTTTTGCTCTTTGTTCAAAAGATCCTCTCTTACATAAGGGGTGTGCAAGATTTTTTACATAAAATCTCTACTGTAAGATGGGATGAAGATATGTTTTGGATGACCCTTGATGGTTAAGAGCCTTTATGCCAACATCCAACACAGACATGGAATGGAAGCTTTACTATATTTTTGGAATACTCTCCCTGGTCTAACTTTGTAATAGATATTGGGTTATTTTGTTTGAATAACAATTTTATTTACCTTTAATAATGACATTTATTTATCAAAAACAAGGCATAGCCATGGAGGCTTCATTTGCCCCCATGTATGCAAATTTAGTTATTGCTAAATTTGAATTGGAATATTTATATTCTCACAAAAGTTTGAAAAATGTGTGACTAAATATTATCAGTTTCTAGATGATATAATGTTTTTGTGAAAAGATTGTACTAATTTAGTAGAACAATTTATACAAGACTTGCAATGCAATATGTTTCAATTCAAATTTGAAGGTTTACAGTTAGGTTCACAGATTAACTTTTTAGATTTGACATTAAGGGTTTTTATGGATAAGAGAGTTATTACCTTATTTCATAAAAGTTCGAGGAGGGCAGCATATATTTTCATGGACCCAGTTGCCATCCTTATCATCTTATGATGGCATTACCATATGCAGAAGTTTTAAGACTTAGTAAGTTGCATAGTCAAGATGCAGATTTTTTAATGAAGCACACAAAACTGCAGGTATGTTTATTAGTAGGGTTTATGCTGGGGGGGGCATCCTATATTCCCTGCTGAGAGTTGTTGCTGCTAGAAGAAATCTTGTGATCTACACTGGAGAGCAACAGAAGGATAGACATACACAGTCAGTTTATATAAAGGTGTGAGGGCTCACATGCACAGTCAGTTTATATAAAGGTGTGAGGGCTCACATGCACAGTCAGTTTATATAAAGGTGTGAGGGCTCACATGCACAGTCAGTTTATATAAAGGTGTGAGGGCTCACATGCACAGTCAGTTTATATAAAGGTGTGAGGGCTCACATGCACAGTCAGTTTATATAAAGGTGTGAGGGCTCACATGCACAGTCAGCTTATATAAAGGTGTGAGGGCTCACATGCACAGTCAGCTTATATAAAGGTGTGAGGGCTCACATGCACAGTCAGCTTATATAAAGGTGTGAGGGCTCACATGCACAGTCAGCTTATATAAAGGTGTGAGGGCTCACATGCACAGTCAGCTTATATAAAGGTGCGAGGGCTCACATGCACAGTCAGTTTATATAAAGGTGCGAGGGCTCACATGCACAGTCAGCTTATATAAAGGTGCGAGGGCTCACATGCACAGTCAGTTTATATAAAGGTGCGAGGGCTCACATGCACAGTCAGCTTATATAAAGGTGCGAGGGCTCACATGCACAGTCAGTTTATATAAAGGTGTGAGGGCTCACATGCACAGTCAGTTTATATAAAGGTGTGAGGGCTCACATGCACAGTCAGTTTATATAAAGGTGTGAGGGCTCACATGCACAGTCAGTTTATATAAAGGTGTGAGGGCTCACATGCACAGTCAGTTTATATAAAGGTGTGAGGGCTCACATGCACAGTCAGTTTATATAAAGGTGTGAGGGCTCACATGCACAGTCAGTTTATATAAAGGTGTGAGGGCTCACATGCACAGTCAGTTTATATAAAGGTGTGAGGGCTCACATGCACAGTCAGTTTATATAAAGGTGTGAGGGCTCACATGCACAGTCAGTTTATATAAAGGTGTGAGGGCTCACATGCACAGTCAGTTTATATAAAGGTGTGAGGGCTCACATGCACAGTCAGTTTATATAAAGGTGTGAGGGCTCACATGCACAGTCAGTTTATATAAAGGTGTGAGGGCTCACATGCACAGTCAGTTTATATAAAGGTGTGAGGGCTCACATGCACAGTCAGTTTATATAAAGGTGTGAGGGCTCACATGCACAGTCAGTTTATATAAAGGTGTGAGGGCTCACATGCACAGTCAGTTTATATAAAGGTGTGAGGGCTCACATGCACAGTCAGTTTATATAAAGGTGTGAGGGCTCACATGCACAGTCAGTTTATATAAAGGTGTGAGGGCTCACATGCACAGTCAGTTTATATAAAGGTGTGAGGGCTCACATGCACAGTCAGTTTATATAAAGGTGTGAGGGCTCACATGCACAGTCAGTTTATATAAAGGTGTGAGGGCTCACATGCACAGTCAGTTTATATAAAGGTGTGAGGGCTCACATGCACAGTCAGTTTATATAAAGGTGTGAGGGCTCACATGCACAGTCAGTTTATATAAAGGTGTGAGGGCTCACATGCACAGTCAGTTTATATAAAGGTGTGAGGGCTCACATGCACAGTCAGTTTATATAAAGGTGTGAGGGCTCACATGCACAGTCAGTTTATATAAAGGTGTGAGGGCTCACATGCACAGTCAGTTTATATAAAGGTGTGAGGGCTCACATGCACAGTCAGTTTATATAAAGGTGTGAGGGCTCACATGCACAGTCAGTTTATATAAAGGTGTGAGGGCTCACATGCACAGTCAGTTTATATAAAGGTGTGAGGGCTCACATGCACAGTCAGTTTATATAAAGGTGTGAGGGCTCACATGCACAGTCAGTTTATATAAAGGTGTGAGGGCTCACATGCACAGTCAGTTTATATAAAGGTGTGAGGGCTCACATGCACAGTCAGTTTATATAAAGGTGTGAGGGCTCACATGCACAGTCAGTTTATATAAAGGTGTGAGGGCTCACATGCACAGTCAGTTTATATAAAGGTGTGAGGGCTCACATGCACAGTCAGTTTATATAAAGGTGTGAGGGCTCACATGCACAGTCAGTTTATATAAAGGTGTGAGGGCTCACATGCACAGTCAGTTTATATAAAGGTGTGAGGGCTCACATGCACAGTCAGTTTATATAAAGGTGTGAGGGCTCACATGCACAGTCAGTTTATATAAAGGTGTGAGGGCTCACATGCACAGTCAGTTTATATAAAGGTGTGAGGGCTCACATGCACAGTCAGTTTATATAAAGGTGTGAGGGCTCACATGCACAGTCAGTTTATATAAAGGTGTGAGGGCTCACATGCACAGTCAGTTTATATAAAGGTGTGAGGGCTCACATGCACAGTCAGTTTATATAAAGGTGTGAGGGCTCACATGCACAGTCAGTTTATATAAAGGTGTGAGGGCTCACATGCACAGTCAGTTTATATAAAGGTGTGAGGGCTCACATGCACAGTCAGTTTATATAAAGGTGTGAGGGCTCACATGCACAGTCAGTTTATATAAAGGTGTGAGGGCTCACATGCACAGTCAGTTTATATAAAGGTGTGAGGGCTCACATGCACAGTCAGTTTATATAAAGGTGTGAGGGCTCACATGCACAGTCAGTTTATATAAAGGTGTGAGGGCTCACATGCACAGTCAGTTTATATAAAGGTGTGAGGGCTCACATGCACAGTCAGTTTATATAAAGGTGTGAGGGCTCACATGCACAGTCAGTTTATATAAAGGTGTGAGGGCTCACATGCACAGTCAGTTTATATAAAGGTGTGAGGGCTCACATGCACAGTCAGTTTATATAAAGGTGTGAGGGCTCACATGCACAGTCAGTTTATATAAAGGTGTGAGGGCTCACATGCACAGTCAGTTTATATAAAGGTGTGAGGGCTCACATGCACAGTCAGTTTATATAAAGGTGTGAGGGCTCACATGCACAGTCAGTTTATATAAAGGTGTGAGGGCTCACATGCACAGTCAGTTTATATAAAGGTGTGAGGGCTCACATGCACAGTCAGTTTATATAAAGGTGTGAGGGCTCACATGCACAGTCAGTTTATATAAAGGTGTGAGGGCTCACATGCACAGTCAGTTTATATAAAGGTGTGAGGGCTCACATGCACAGTCAGTTTATATAAAGGTGTGAGGGCTCACATGCACAGTCAGTTTATATAAAGGTGTGAGGGCTCACATGCACAGTCAGTTTATATAAAGGTGTGAGGGCTCACATGCACAGTCAGTTTATATAAAGGTGTGAGGGCTCACATGCACAGTCAGTTTATATAAAGGTGTGAGGGCTCACATGCACAGTCAGTTTATATAAAGGTGTGAGGGCTCACATGCACAGTCAGTTTATATAAAGGTGTGAGGGCTCACATGCACAGTCAGTTTATATAAAGGTGTGAGGGCTCACATGCACAGTCAGTTTATATAAAGGTGTGAGGGCTCACATGCACAGTCAGTTTATATAAAGGTGTGAGGGCTCACATGCACAGTCAGTTTATATAAAGGTGTGAGGGCTCACATGCACAGTCAGTTTATATAAAGGTGTGAGGGCTCACATGCACAGTCAGTTTATATAAAGGTGTGAGGGCTCACATGCACAGTCAGTTTATATAAAGGTGTGAGGGCTCACATGCACAGTCAGTTTATATAAAGGTGTGAGGGCTCACATGCACAGTCAGTTTATATAAAGGTGTGAGGGCTCACATGCACAGTCAGTTTATATAAAGGTGTGAGGGCTCACATGCACAGTCAGTTTATATAAAGGTGTGAGGGCTCACATGCACAGTCAGTTTATATAAAGGTGTGAGGGCTCACATGCACAGTCAGTTTATATAAAGGTGTGAGGGCTCACATGCACAGTCAGTTTATATAAAGGTGTGAGGGCTCACATGCACAGTCAGTTTATATAAAGGTGTGAGGGCTCACATGCACAGTCAGTTTATATAAAGGTGTGAGGGCTCACATGCACAGTCAGTTTATATAAAGGTGTGAGGGCTCACATGCACAGTCAGTTTATATAAAGGTGTGAGGGCTCACATGCACAGTCAGTTTATATAAAGGTGTGAGGGCTCACATGCACAGTCAGTTTATATAAAGGTGTGAGGGCTCACATGCACAGTCAGTTTATATAAAGGTGTGAGGGCTCACATGCACAGTCAGTTTATATAAAGGTGTGAGGGCTCACATGCACAGTCAGTTTATATAAAGGTGTGAGGGCTCACATGCACAGTCAGTTTATATAAAGGTGTGAGGGCTCACATGCACAGTCAGTTTATATAAAGGTGTGAGGGCTCACATGCACAGTCAGTTTATATAAAGGTGTGAGGGCTCACATGCACAGTCAGTTTATATAAAGGTGTGAGGGCTCACATGCACAGTCAGTTTATATAAAGGTGTGAGGGCTCACATGCACAGTCAGTTTATATAAAGGTGTGAGGGCTCACATGCACAGTCAGTTTATATAAAGGTGTGAGGGCTCACATGCACAGTCAGTTTATATAAAGGTGTGAGGGCTCACATGCACAGTCAGTTTATATAAAGGTGTGAGGGCTCACATGCACAGTCAGTTTATATAAAGGTGTGAGGGCTCACATGCACAGTCAGTTTATATAAAGGTGTGAGGGCTCACATGCACAGTCAGTTTATATAAAGGTGTGAGGGCTCACATGCACAGTCAGTTTATATAAAGGTGTGAGGGCTCACATGCACAGTCAGTTTATATAAAGGTGTGAGGGCTCACATGCACAGTCAGTTTATATAAAGGTGTGAGGGCTCACATGCACAGTCAGTTTATATAAAGGTGTGAGGGCTCACATGCACAGTCAGTTTATATAAAGGTGTGAGGGCTCACATGCACAGTCAGTTTATATAAAGGTGTGAGGGCTCACATGCACAGTCAGTTTATATAAAGGTGTGAGGGCTCACATGCACAGTCAGTTTATATAAAGGTGTGAGGGCTCACATGCACAGTCAGTTTATATAAAGGTGTGAGGGCTCACATGCACAGTCAGTTTATATAAAGGTGTGAGGGCTCACATGCACAGTCAGTTTATATAAAGGTGTGAGGGCTCACATGCACAGTCAGTTTATATAAAGGTGTGAGGGCTCACATGCACAGTCAGTTTATATAAAGGTGTGAGGGCTCACATGCACAGTCAGTTTATATAAAGGTGTGAGGGCTCACATGCACAGTCAGTTTATATAAAGGTGTGAGGGCTCACATGCACAGTCAGTTTATATAAAGGTGTGAGGGCTCACATGCACAGTCAGTTTATATAAAGGTGTGAGGGCTCACATGCACAGTCAGTTTATATAAAGGTGTGAGGGCTCACATGCACAGTCAGTTTATATAAAGGTGTGAGGGCTCACATGCACAGTCAGTTTATATAAAGGTGTGAGGGCTCACATGCACAGTCAGTTTATATAAAGGTGTGAGGGCTCACATGCACAGTCAGTTTATATAAAGGTGTGAGGGCTCACATGCACAGTCAGTTTATATAAAGGTGTGAGGGCTCACATGCACAGTCAGTTTATATAAAGGTGTGAGGGCTCACATGCACAGTCAGTTTATATAAAGGTGTGAGGGCTCACATGCACAGTCAGTTTATATAAAGGTGTGAGGGCTCACATGCACAGTCAGTTTATATAAAGGTGTGAGGGCTCACATGCACAGTCAGTTTATATAAAGGTGTGAGGGCTCACATGCACAGTCAGTTTATATAAAGGTGTGAGGGCTCACATGCACAGTCAGTTTATATAAAGGTGTGAGGGCTCACATGCACAGTCAGTTTATATAAAGGTGTGAGGGCTCACATGCACAGTCAGTTTATATAAAGGTGTGAGGGCTCACATGCACAGTCAGTTTATATAAAGGTGTGAGGGCTCACATGCACAGTCAGTTTATATAAAGGTGTGAGGGCTCACATGCACAGTCAGTTTATATAAAGGTGTGAGGGCTCACATGCACAGTCAGTTTATATAAAGGTGTGAGGGCTCACATGCACAGTCAGTTTATATAAAGGTGTGAGGGCTCACATGCACAGTCAGTTTATATAAAGGTGTGAGGGCTCACATGCACAGTCAGTTTATATAAAGGTGTGAGGGCTCACATGCACAGTCAGTTTATATAAAGGTGTGAGGGCTCACATGCACAGTCAGTTTATATAAAGGTGTGAGGGCTCACATGCACAGTCAGTTTATATAAAGGTGTGAGGGCTCACATGCACAGTCAGTTTATATAAAGGTGTGAGGGCTCACATGCACAGTCAGTTTATATAAAGGTGTGAGGGCTCACATGCACAGTCAGTTTATATAAAGGTGTGAGGGCTCACATGCACAGTCAGTTTATATAAAGGTGTGAGGGCTCACATGCACAGTCAGTTTATATAAAGGTGTGAGGGCTCACATGCACAGTCAGTTTATATAAAGGTGTGAGGGCTCACATGCACAGTCAGTTTATATAAAGGTGTGAGGGCTCACATGCACAGTCAGTTTATATAAAGGTGTGAGGGCTCACATGCACAGTCAGTTTATATAAAGGTGTGAGGGCTCACATGCACAGTCAGTTTATATAAAGGTGTGAGGGCTCACATGCACAGTCAGTTTATATAAAGGTGTGAGGGCTCACATGCACAGTCAGTTTATATAAAGGTGTGAGGGCTCACATGCACAGTCAGTTTATATAAAGGTGTGAGGGCTCACATGCACAGTCAGTTTATATAAAGGTGTGAGGGCTCACATGCACAGTCAGTTTATATAAAGGTGTGAGGGCTCACATGCACAGTCAGTTTATATAAAGGTGTGAGGGCTCACATGCACAGTCAGTTTATATAAAGGTGTGAGGGCTCACATGCACAGTCAGTTTATATAAAGGTGTGAGGGCTCACATGCACAGTCAGTTTATATAAAGGTGTGAGGGCTCACATGCACAGTCAGTTTATATAAAGGTGTGAGGGCTCACATGCACAGTCAGTTTATATAAAGGTGTGAGGGCTCACATGCACAGTCAGTTTATATAAAGGTGTGAGGGCTCACATGCACAGTCAGTTTATATAAAGGTGTGAGGGCTCACATACACAGTTAGTTTAAATAATGGTATGACGGCTCACTTTTAGGGACTTCATACACTTGACAGTGCATCATATATCAGAACCCTCAACAATAGCAAGCGAACAGGTATGGCCTCCTTTGTCAGTGACACAAACAAGCATCCCATTATATGAACACAAGCAGATCCTTCTGTTTCTGCACCTACACCAGCTGAAGCAGCACTCTGGATATTACTTGGCGGGTCGAGCACAAAACAAATGATGCAACTTTGTTTTAAGCTGTTACAATGCTGTGGCATGACAAACACTGAAGACACTATAATGATGTATATAAACGCATAGCACAACTGAATATTTGGGGCTGAATGGACTGAGATACTAGGGTATGGACACATTAGGGCAGGGTCAGCATTAAACATGGCTAAACTTTTAAACAAAACACTAGTTATAGGGCACTGTACAGGATAAATAGCTGTCTTCTAGCAGACTACTCTACTTTGACTGCAAGAACGAATTTAACAAGAGTACATTTCAGACATTTTAGGTAGTCGACTATTCTCCAATATAATACCATAAAACCAAATAATTCCAACACATCTGTTCAGCCCTGACCTCATGAAACTATTTACTAGGGTACACTTGTGATCTAAATATGTCAACTGCAGTTCCAGTGTCGACTTGCAAAAACTACCAAAATGGACAGAGTAAGGGGTAAGCCTACCTGTACCCACTTCCTTACTTTATAATTCCCACTCTGAGAACAAATAAATAGTGTGTCAAATGATATCTGTAAACATGTAAAACAAAGTAGTTTTTTTGCTAATATTTGAAGAAATCTAGGACAGGATAACTCATGAGTAGCATAAACATAATTCAGTGCATCAGATAAAAATATGAAGTTCAAAACCCAATCAATAAAAACTGCAGTAGTTTATATGTAAATGCCAAATAATCAGACATTAAAATGTTTCGTAGCTCCATGTTTATTAAGATGAGTGTTTCCGTCAATTAACAGGCTTCATCAGATCATTAACTAAAATACATTAACAGAGGTTCTTATTCAAGTAGTTCAGCAAGGAGGCATGATAGGATGAATTCTTTAGGAGACCAATTCAATTGGTCTCTGTGGTAGGCTTAGAGATTGGATGGTATTAACACCTGTTTTGCATACCAAACCCTGTCAGATGTAGCCCTTTGTGAGCTTATTTCTGATCCAATGTTTCACCTTTGCCCCCTTGTTTTACAAAATTAATTCATTTCCATTTTTTACAAAGCTGTGAGCATTTGAAGTGTATTCATTTAATTTGCTATACAAGGTTGAAATACAGTAATACAGTGGCTATTTGATGCTTTTTAGGAAATGGAACATATCAAAATAAACAGAGGAGACTACTTTTATATGGCCAGGATTTTCTAAGTCCCTGGGGGTTGAAGTCATGTGGAAAGGTACCTGGTCTTATTTTCAGGGACCTCCTGTGTGTTTATTTCCCTCGGCTCATTCCCAGATTACTGGTTACTAAAGATAGCAGCCATTTTGTGTTAGTAATCTGTATGTATGGGGTCTATTAATCAAAAAATAAGAGCGAGTGACCCCAAATCTCCCATTTTAATGCACCCATGACTCAGTTTTTTTTTCTTTTTCTTTTTTTTCTTTTTGAGTGGTCGCCACAATATTTAAAAATCATATGACTCTGAAAAATGTATCTGCTTGAGACTAACAGAGATAAAACCACCAGAATAAATAAATTAACTTTTGAGCTGAATTCTTGGGGTAGCACTTTTGCTCATAGTGTGTGTAAGCTTCATCAGACCCTCTTGTTATAAATATCACTAAGGAAATATATATTCAGATTCAGAGCAGACTCTAGCCATAAAACCAAAATTAGTGAGAACTTAAAACATGACAATTATAACATGATTGGAAAACTGGAATTGCTTTATTTAGAAGGGTAGTGAGGACAGACTGAAAGAATTGTACAACTACATTGGTTCATAGGTGTGTACTAGGCTAATGGCCCTAGAGCCTTTACAAGCCTAGCCCATAGAAGTGCCCCGAAGTTAGTTCCCAGCGCCTTTATCAAGTAGAGCCCCGGGGTGAACTTTCTATTATCCATCCACTCATCAAGATTCCTCTTGGAGAGAGACAGCGGCTGCTCTGCTTGACATGTATGGGAAGTCTGTTTCAGAGCATGGGCAGTCTCTGGGTGAGGAACCTGTCCCTCCAGCATGTTCAGTCGATTGTGGTAATGAGGTTGGGGTCTCTGTAATGTGTGGTGTGGAGGGATTGGGATTTCTTAAGATGTAGCATTTCTAACAGAGCTGGGTTAGACATGGCTTTGTAAGTCAAGCAGAGATTGCCTCTAAGTAGGTGATATGAGACAGAGAATAGCTGGAGTCTTTTTGAGTCTGTCCATGCAGGACATATGTTTAATGCCTAGGATCCTCTTCGTGAGGTAATTCTGTGGCCTCTCCAGCTACTGCAGGTGTCCAGTGAAGTACACGCCAAATGGGGCATTATACTCAATGATTGGTCTAATGAGGGAAGAGTAGAGATAATGACATCTTTATTCTTGGATACAAAACCCTTGGTAATTAGATGTGCCACATAGAAGGACTTTTTGACCACAGTGGCAATGTGGTGGTCAAAGGAGAGGTTGCTGTCAACCTCCATTCCCAGATCTCTTATAACACCTTCAGTGCTCAGTGGACTCCCATCAATGTGGTAATTAGTGGGAACTGAGTTTTTACTAAAGGGGATGATGACACTTTTTTGGCATTAAGATTAAGGTCGTGGTTTCGGCACCAGTCATTGGTCATAGTGAGGCCCCTCTGTAGGACATCTGCATCACTTGGGGAGTTAGTAACTCCACTTTCCTTAAGCTCACCTCTAACTAGAGTAAAGAAAAAGTAGATTTTCTTCTGAATGTATCCTTTACAAAAAGGTATCCAGGACACCCACCTCTCCAGTAATCTTTACACAAAACCCACCAGGGTCAACATTCTCCTACATGCCACCAGCATGCACCACCTCATCACAAGATAGAATGTCAAAAATCCCAAAGGATGTGGATCTCAAGAGTGTCCAAGGAACTGAGGGATTTTATTGATAACATCAACAGTTGCAAAAAATACTTCCTCATAAGATTATATAAAGAAAATATGATGCACAGGCTTCTAACCCCTAAAAAATCAGGAGACCGTTTTATGCCTGAGCCTCCTAATAGATTGCTACGTGGACTTAGGAACATTTACACTGACCACAAAAGTGAAATTCGAATAAGTAGCATGGCCATTACATTTGCTTAAGACCACTTAACCATCAGAATAAATCACTTGGGAAAGGTGAGTAATAATCAAAAGCAATAAGAAAATCAGAAAAATACTGAAGCCAGGGCCAAGGTTTGTATTCAAAAAAAAGGAAACAGCATCTGGAACTTTCTGGAAACAAAAGAAGAAGAAAAAGAAACCGGAACTGCTGTAAAAGGCACACAGAAATGTGGGATCCAAAACTGCAGGTTTTGTAAACTTGTAAGCAAAATGAACAATTTTATCTGCCCAAACAATGGAAAATGTTATTTAGCAAGCTCAGACTGGATTGCAGCACTGAATGGTTGTTTATAGGACTCAGTACCTGAAAAGCAAGTCTTTCTATATTGGCAAAACTATCAGTACATAACAAATTCACATTACCCAGCATTTTTTCCTGGCAAAATACAACCCCCGAGTATAGAAGACATAATTCATTCAAACTTCATGGACTAGATTGTGTCAACAAGGGTTACTTGAAGGCAGTAAAAATGCTCTTTTAGAAAAGAAGGAGGTTGAATAGCAGATGCATTTAAATGTGTATAACGGACAACACCAGCGTTTCTATTGAATGGACAAGTGCTCAACACCAGCGTTTCTATTGGATGAACAAGTGCTCAACACCAGCGTTTCTATTGGATGAACAAGTGCTCAACACCAGCGTTTCTATTGGATGAACAAGTGATCAACATCAGCGTTTCTATTGGATGAACAAGTGCTCAACACCAGCATTTCTATCGAGAGCTTACTGCAACTTAAAAGTTTTAACCATAACCTTTTTCACTAAATCTGGACCGACTGCTTACATTTATGGACAGACCATGCTCTCATGGGACTAAAACATTCTGCAGAAATATTTCCATTCAAGTGTTCATTTGCAATATTTTATCTCTATTATTGGGGCTTTTCTCACATGATGTTCTGGATTAGGTCACATATAATGAACAAAAGCAGTTCAGATTTTTCCAGTCATGCTATAATTGTTATGTTTTAAGTTCTCACTAAGTTTGGTTTATGGCTGCAGTCTGCTCTGAATCTAAATATATATTTCCTTGGTAACATTTAAACAGAGAAAATAAAATAACAAAATGAAAACTAACCAACACGTCAGACTAAAATGCAGGTTTTAATGATAAGCGCCTTCACGGGACAATCTGCTTCATCAGACCCTAAAATCAAGTTAAAACACAATACATATATATATATATATATATATATATAATGATGTCAATCGACAACAACTCTATAATCAAACAATTCCGAATTTCAATTAACTAATCTATGAGCCTTCAGGGCTGGTTTTAAAGGTATATTACCATTCAAGCCCATTATCCTATAGGCTCTTAAGGCTATTATTCATTTAAGGTCAGCCATTTCTACGCTGTTAGTAGCGCCTCCCATACGAACATCATCGTATAATATCTGTAACGTTAAAAAATGAAAATAGTGATCCGTGTTGTCTACAACGTATTGAGCTAGTGCACTAGAAGTGCTACATCTACAGATGTCACCGAGGTCGTGTAAAATGTCTTCTTTAAAAAGACGAGTCATCTTAACCAATGTAAAAACTCAAACATTTCTGACAGCCAGATATATCAAGTTGTTACTGCAACAATCTACATAAAACCTGGGATTAAATACCTTGCCTTTTACTGGATGGATAAAAGATTTAATCTTAGAAATAAAATTACAAGCTTTACATCAATGACAAGGATATGTGCCCAGTCTATCAGAAATATTCCTTTTATCCCCTCCAATACTAGTATGTCCATAGCAATGTTGTCTCTTCATGGAGAGATTATTCTTAAATAAAAAGTTAAGTTTATTATCCACCACCTCCCTAATGTTATAATCAGTCATAAGACTGGGGCAATTCTCACTACATCACATACCAAATTGATGTTCCTAGACTATGTGAGTACTAATCTGGTAGATTTGTTCACTTGATGTTCAAGCTTTCTAGATTCTCTTCTAAAAGAAGAGAAATAAGGTTGTGCTCCTTGTTGGCAAAGCAAATCAGTGTCACAAAGGGATTCATTGAGTTTTCTTCCGTAATAGCCTCTATTAGTTAAATCTTGGTACAGCCCTTATTCAAACTTGAATTATTTGTATGTAGCCTAGACATCATCTTAGATTGTCCGTTTATAATATTGGGATATATATGTTTAGGATACATGCTACTGCTGTGTAAGAAACCATTCTTCCAGCATGCTTCCCTAAATAATGCAACATTAAGTTAACCATCTCCAGATTTACTTAAACTTACATCAAGAAAGTCAATAGCCTCAATTGATGAATTAACCGTAAATGTTAAAAATGTAGTTGTACTTTGCATAATTATTGCACAAAGTTTTGTAGAACAGCCATTGAACCTTCCCAAAGTAAAAAGATGTCATCTACAAATCTACCATAGTATTTAATACAGGGGGTGTAGGCATGTCTATTTAAAATATCATCTTGCTCCCAGTGTGCCATCACTAAATTAGCATAGCTATTTGTGCAAATAGTGCCCATCGCAACTCCCTTTTTTGAATAGAGTACTCGTGTTCAAATACAAAAGCATTTTTCTCTATTATTAGTTCTAGAAACAGATTACTGAAATCATGCTATGAGAATAATCACTGTGATGTGAAAGAAATAACCTGACCAAATCAACACTCTCTGTATTAGGAATAATGGTAAATAATGTTTGTACAACCATGGTTACTAGTACACAATTAGAAATATCACCATGGTGATTAACGCAGTCAAATAAAGAATTCAAAAAATGTTCAGTATCTTTCAAGACTGCTGGAGTCTTGACTAAAGCAGGCTTAAGTTTGTCTTCTACAAAAGCAAATAGAGCCTCAGTCAGTGAACAATTCCCTGAAACAATAGGGTGCATGGGTGGTCTCAATACATTTTTATGAATTTTGGGAAGCCCATGCATCAGTGGTATGGATGGCTTGTTTACAAGTAGAAAATTATATTGCTCATATGTTATTAATCGATTCATGAGCAAGTCATATTAATTGTCATATTATTGTTAATTCTGCATATGATATTATTAATATGAGTCTTAAAAATCTTAAAATAAGTCTCTGACTCAAATAAATGTTCATACATAATGTCCACATAAAGCAAATTGTCCATCACAACAATGCCACCTTTGTCAGCTGGTTGTATTCGTATGGTGATGTTGTCTTTTAATTCCAGTAACGCGACTTGCTCATCACTATGTAAATTATAAAATTTGCCTGGACATGTAGTGTTAAACATTATATATATATATATATATATATATATATATATATATATATATATATATATATATATCTGATTCACATAATTTCAAGAAAAATCAAGTGAGGGGGAAAGAATACAATTAAAAGTACTAGGTGCATGTAATACCTGAGATTGAATGGTAAAGTCATTTGATTCTTTAGCAGAAAAAATAGTGCGTAACACAGCCCTTCTCACAAATATTCCTAAGTTCAAGATAACATCTGTTAATTCAGAGCCATTTGCAGGAACAAAGGAAAACCCTTGCTCAATAAAGAAATTTGTGCTTGAATCAATTTAATAGAAGAAATATTGTAAACTAAAGTTAACTTATCACCTTGGTTTTGTTGCTCTGCTGTTCCATGGATATACTTTCCAATTTCCATCTTCCTCTGCCCCATAGACAAATCCAAAGTTCTCACAGACAATGGTAATGCTGGAAAGTTTGTGTCAAAAAAAGTGGGGTGATTTATTTGGCAGGTAGAGACAGCAGTGCTATAATCCTTCGTGCTCCAAGACTGAAGGAGCTGGTAATCTGAGCTTCAGCTGTATTGGAAGTGTTCTCAATAGAACCAGATGCAGTGTCAACATTATCAGTTCATTCATCGCTCCTACAGACTCGTTTGAGCCATACAAAAATATGACTCGATTTGAAGTTATTTAAGTCGTGTTCAAGTTTGCATTGTTTCTGTTGCCGTAACTTGTGACTTCATATGTAAGAATATCACTACACAAATCATCCAGTTTTGGTAATCATGGATCATTAACATAAGTGGCTCTCATTTTCTGCAGCTAAGAAACAGCATTACCTAAGTCCATCTCTATCAGTCTGAAAAAGTCAATAATCAACTTCATGTAACTGAAACCTTATTCGATATTAAGTGCTTGCCATTGTTTTAAAAGCTCTGGAAACTGCTCGCCACAGGTTGACATTTTAAAGGTACATAAACCTCTTGGAATAATCAGCCAATGGCTGAACTTAAATGGATAATAGTCTTGAGAACCTATAGGATACCAGGTTTGAATGGTAATATACCCGTAAAACTGGCCCTAAATTGTCATAGATTATTTAATTAAAATTCTTAATTGTTTGAATATAGAGTTGCTGTTGACTGATGTCATTATATATATGTATTGTGTTTTAACTTGATTTTATGGTCTGATGAAGCGGATTGTTCCATGAAAGCGCTTACCATTAAAACCTGTATTTTATTCTGCTGTGCTGGCTGGTTTTCGTTCGTTATTTTATTTTCTCTGGTGTTGTGGTTAACCAACCTTTAACCAAGGGGTTTTACTGTTTATTCAGTTTAACATTTAAAGCATGAGGGTCTGATGTAGCTCACACACTGTGCAGTAACTTTGTGTGAGAATTTCAGAAACAGAGTGTACTGAATAGGCTCTGTAAATAATAGGTAAGCAATCTGCCTTTTCATATAACAAGCAGTGTTGGCTGTTCACACCTACAGCAAGGGCAAACCTAAGTATTTTATTTTCAGCTATCTTTATTTTTGTATAGACTATTAACTAATAAGTTGGAGAGTATATTCTATTTTTGAAATTAATAAATTTTTTGCTAAAGCTATGCATGCTTTTGGGGAGAATAAGTGAGACAGTCTATAACATGGTTTTAATTGTTACAATAACTTGGATGCTTTATCTGTATGACTAACAAAGTTTAATGAGGAGTTAATACATATTTGACTGTGATGTGTTATTTTAGGTATCACAGAACAGCCTCTATTAAAGATTAATGATGGATTATGCTGCTGTATGTTACTTCCCTTTAAAACCTTGAACCAAGAGATGTCTGCAAGTAAGTAAAGTGAAGTCACATATGCGCCTCTCCTATAGTTACTGTGCTCAGTCTCCTTATTATAAATTCAAGGTCAAAAGCCAAAAACATTGAGGGACAAAGGTCATACATCAGAGACAAATCTTATTATTTTATATTCTTCAGTTGAAAAGGTAAGGTAGTAACTCCCACTTTCATGGACTTTTTATTTCAGTCTGCCATATAAATGTATGAATTCACATATTTGTAAGAATAAGCTGTCTTTGTTTGTTAGTTAGTCAGTCAGTTAGTTAATATGGTTTGTTTGCTGAGTTTGGATGTATACCTAGAACTGTTGCTGTGAGCCCATACTGTTGTATTCTATTTTATCTTGTTATAAAAATGCAGCATGTCTCTCAGAGTCGTATGTACTGTATTTGTTTTTGGTGGAGCTTAAAGCAGTGAACCTGGATTCAGAGTTTTATACTGCATTTGTTTTTGGTGGAGCTTAAGGCAGTGAACCTGGATTCAGAGTTTTATGATTATTTCAATACTGAAAGGAATTTAGTAGATGTAAACAGCTCGGTGTTGATCCTCCAGTGTTACAACCTCTCGGTGTAACTTCCCAACTTGCTAATGTTAAACCAACTTACATTCAAACACAGAACCATTCACAACCCCAGTTACTGCCCTGCACTCTCCCCTTTGGTCCAATTGCATATTAGTACCAGGTCCTTAGGTCTTCAGATAGACAACTGATAAAAATAACACAGTCTCACAACTACTACTATGGGGACTCCCTCTATTCTAATAAAATATCCAAGATCTGCAATGCTCTCCCTTAACACATACAAAATATTCCCAACTATTCTACCTTTAAAACAAAAACAAAAGAATATCTCAAAAATGCCTGGCTGTGCCCACGGATAATGTTTCTTCTCCTAGCATTTTTTAATATACTCTCAACACCCTTAAACAGCACTATGCTCCATCTGAGCTGTTTAACTTTTGGTACAACCTCTGTTTGGCTCTTTAATGCATGTAACTGCTCAAGCATCTCTGTATTGTGCTATTTTTGCCTCTTACATTTCTTTCTTTGTTAGTTGATTTTGCTGACATATTCTTCTTGTATTGTTATATTTTTATTTTAGTCTCTGAAAGTCTTATTTACTCAGTTATTCCATAGATCAGCACACAATATTCTCTATGTTGTGCTAGCACAATAATGTCTTAGTTACTTTAGTTCTTCTTCTTTTGTCTTTTGCCTGGTTAGGGGTCGCCACAGCAGATCACCTGTCTGTTCATGATTGGCAGTGGAGTTTTACGCTGTCGAGTTGCCAGCCCGACGTCCAACTTTCCACAGAATGCACTCACACCTAGAGCCAATTTAGAGTGTCCAACCCACCTACAGCATGTCTTTGGGACGTGGGAGGAAAACGGAGCACCCGGAGGAAACCCATGCGACCACAGGAAGGACATGCAGACTCCGCACAGAAGGTACCCCAGCCAAGGATCGAACCGGAGACCCTTTTGCTGTGAGGCGGTGTTACTTACTTTAGTTACTAATGCATAATTCTAGAGCCTATTAATTGTATTTTCATTAACATTTTTATTATTATTTTTGTGTTTGTGGAGCTTTTCTCCCCGGGTCTCCACTGAAAATGGGCTTCTGGCCGAGTCAGACACTACCTGGTTAACAAATGTAAACAAACAAACAAATAAATAAATAAATACATGTGGTCCTGGATGATTACTACAACTATGCTTCCCAAATGTGGAAGTCCACAGTGCTCATGCCAGACAACGCCACACCTGTGAACACACCAAGAAAACAGAAAGACAAAATAGAAACATGAATACAATATATACCTATGCTTACATAAATCAACACGCATATAAATGCAAGCAATATTAGAGAGTAATACATATAACTAATACTAAAAAAGTAAACCCATATTATGTGCAGATGGTCATTCTACATCAAAGCCAGATGTCCTTAGACACACAAATTCCAGTTGATGGAGGTATCGTAAGAACACAACTTAATATAAATTGTAAATAACTACCTAATTTATGTATTTAAATAGCATACCTGGAGCATCAGTAGTGGAAATACTGAGGTACTCTCCCCCCACTGCCCCAACATCCAGCATCCCACTATCAAACTTTTCTCAGCTGTCTGATTACCTTACAATTGAAAGGTCCTCCTCCATCCCATTGAGTGATCATTCATTAATGGCACTTTTCTCCAAAGATACACTCTTTACTCTATCAGTAGCCTTTTTAATCATGTCAGTGGACATATGTCAAACCATCTGGTATTCACAGCCCTGACAACGCACATCATTGTCATCCTCCAACATCTGCCTCCAGACCCTGCCACTGAAGGGCTTGTCTGTGGACTGTGCATCTAGCAGCCATGTTTTATGGAGATGGTGGCCTGTGTTATAACCACATTTTCAGCATCTGAAAATGCAACCTTCCATGAGGGTGACTCCATCGTTTTGGATGTTTTATCCATATCCCTGCTATGATAGAAAAAAATATATTTATATTAGACCAAACAACAGACCTGGGGGCTACAGATTGTTATACTTGTGGGGAGTAATATATATCACTGTGCAGACACTGCATATCATTGTACAAAATAGTCTGAAAAGAACAATGTCAGCCCTGCAATAACCCCATATGCATTCATTGTACCTTGAATAATATATACAACTATTAGTTAGACAGAAGGGTACAAGCAGAAAACAGTTGCTTGATGTAACAAAAATCAACATAGCTCCTGCAATTCAGACAAATGCCTGATGATCTAAGATGTTGCCTGACTCCAAGAAATGCAAGTAAGGGATGACAGCAATAACAAAAGGTTATTATTTCAAAAATGCACATTGCAGGTTACACAGCACTCATTGCATATAAGTTAGCAGCCTTGCTAAGTTACGCAACACTCAGTGCAATTAAGTTATAAGCATATAAGTAAGAAGTAACAACTGGAAGATTCGATACCTTGAAAGATTTCAGACAATTATCCTAAGTATTAAAAATTGACAGCTCTCAGTAATTTTATTTGGCAGCACTTGGGAAACCATGCAGTCTTCCCAGGATGATGGAAGTTCCATAGCCCCCCTTCCTGCTAATATTGTATAGATTAATCCCTTTGTACAATCTGGAGTGACATAATCTTGATACAAGTAGAGCTTTTTAGGGGTTGGGGATTGGTATAATGGGTAAAGTTTTAACCTCACAGACACAAGGTGCAACATTTGATTCTCACCTTTAAAAAGGAAATTGGCTAGGTTTAAAATGACCAACAAGGCAGCTGGCCTAGTACCTACCTGTGAACCTATAAATTAGGTCATACCTAATTATCATTCCTGAATCACATAATCTGCACAATGTGCTGTGCAAGTAAACACGGGGTTGGCTCCTAGAGAATGAGGTGCACACACCTGAGCAGAATGAGAGTAGGTATCACATACCTGAGCAAATAAGAGTGGGTATCACTCACCTGAGCAGAACAAGAGTGGGTACAACCCACCTGAGCAGAATAACAGTGGATATCACACACCTGAGCAGAATGAGGGTGGGTATCCATACCTGAGTAGAACAAGAGTGGGTATCACACACCTGAGCAGAACAAGAGTGGGTATCCACACCTGAGCAGAATGAGAGTGGGTATCACACACCTGAGCAAAATGATAGTGGTATCAGGAGCTTTGGCTAGGTCATGCTTTGCAAGTGTGAATCACTAACAATTTTGTTCATTCGATTACTTGTTTAGAATTGCTGACAATGAGAAGTTCACTTGTAGAGAGTGTCTCAGAGGAAAAAAAAAGGTTAACTGAGAAGGTTTGTTATATTTACTGAGTTAGGAGTGAACCATAGAACAAACTTTTGTTAATATTTTTAAGAAGATGAGGTGCCTATGCAGAAGATTGCTAACAAAATGGCTGTAACATATAAATAATGAATGAGTGAAATATTAAGCACATAGCAACATGGCATTCAAAACATGTTTGAACATTGCTTTTGTGGCATATATGTATTGTGACCCCAAGTGTACAATGTCTGTGCAGACATGAAATGAAGATTGCTAACAAAATGGCTGTAACATATAAATAGTGAATGAGTGAAATATGAAGAACATAGAAACACAACTTTCAAAACATGTTTGAACATTGCTTTTATGGCATATATGTATAATAACCTCAAGTGTACATTGTACTGGTGTAGGTGAATACTAAGCTATCAGTCTACTGACTATTGCAAGCCTAGCCAATAACCAGAGGTTAGAATCAAACCCCGTACCATGTATGTCTTAGGTAAAGACCTTAACCATTATGCCAACCTCCTCCTATGTTCTGTGGAGAACACCACTTCCTGTACACTCTATATGGCCTTTTACTTACTATTTTTTATCCCATCAATGCATGATGCTGTCCTTTAAACCAATAGCTGATCACTCACATAGTCAGCCATTATAATGCTTCTTACACTTTGGGCAACAGTTAGCACTGAGCATGCTCACTAATCGTGAGCCACTATGGAGAAGTGGCACTTTATGTCCTATGTTAGTAACAGAAAATAATCATGTAAGAACTAAGACTTTGCATTTGGATGTGCCAGTGAGCTTGGTTTCAGCATGAATCAGTTAACATTGAACAGAATGTAAGAATGAATGCAGTGACACATTTTTCCACATAAAAATGTATTTGCCTAAATTAATACTCCAATAAAGGAACATCAAACAAAAAAAAATACTGGTACTATCAGGAAGATACAGAAAGTTTAACGAACAACTCCACTTTAATAAAACAAACATAGTAACTAACATATTGGTTAAGTGCTTTTGTCCATATTGATCAAAGGACTTCCTCAGAACCAAATTACGTCACAAAGCTGGCTTATAAAAACAGCAGTTAAAGAAATATGCACCTTCAGAAATATGTCTTAAGAAGTATCTTAAAATATATATTAAAAATGTATATCCTTAAAAGAAACATATTAAAACTTAAAATGTCAATAACAATAAGAAACTGTAATTTAAGCATGAAACAAACCATCATTAAATATTACACCACCTGGGATCTCCTCTTTAACTCACCATAGATATAAATTATCATTAAGATCCAGAGGTCTAGCTGCATCAATCTATAATTGCCAAATAATTTCCTGGTGTAGTTAATGGTCCTTCCATTCACCACCATATATATTTGCCTCGATGTTTTCCAAGATTAAAAATCTGAAATTAAAGTTAGACACCCATCTAAACCGATGTCATGCCAACCCACTTTTGCCATGCTGTTTTAAAACGCTATAAATAGGTTGGCATATTCTTCTATTCAAATAATTCTCATTTTTGCCAGTATAGAAGGCTTGGCAAGAATCATGTCTAGCCATATTGAACACAATATTAATTCTATCCACTTCTTTTTTTCCAGTTATGAATGTGCTTCAAAATTCCAGCACAATGTTTTGTGTCTCTATAAATGCATTGATTACATCTGCCACACTTCTTGGTCTTGATATCTACCTCCTGATCTACATTAGGCAGTGGTCTGCATAAAACATTTTCAGGTTTTTCCTCTTACAAATAAAGTTAGGTTGCACCCCAGCCCAGAAACCTGGAAATCCAAGATCATCCAATATATTCCAATTTTCCTCTGTGACTTTCTTAATGTGTACAGAATCAAGGGAAAACTGCAAAACCATTGCGTGTCATAATTCACTACAATGTCATAGTCCTTCTTGGTACCATTAAATCAGTCATATTCCTGTAAAACTTTTCTGTAAATTTCAAACCCAGTCTAATAATTGTTTCATATTTGTCACCTCTGTATGATAAGAAAACTTTCATGATGTTATCAATAAAAATTGCAGAATACCCCTTCTGTATAAACATCTCTCTCAAATGTTCAAATTCTTGAACCTGCCAGTCATTCATTGATGTCAAATGGAAAACTCTAACAAACTGACTTCTAACAAACCCCTGTTTTTGATGTAATGGATGACAAGTACTAAAATGAAGGAAAGAATCACTGAATGGAGGTTTCCTATTAACTTGATTTTTGGGCTTGCCATGTTTTTCTTTGTAAACATCTACATCTATAGAATTGAATGCTGTCGGTTGCTATGGTGGAGTAAAAATTAGTTGAACCATAGGTTCTTAGGTTCATAGGTGTGTACTAGGCTAATGGCCCTGGAGCATTTACAAGAGTAGCCCAAAAAAATTGCCCAGGCCCCGTGCCACCCGATGCTAGTTCAGTGCCCATATCCAGTAGGGCAACTAGAATGATCCCCGGAGTGAACTTTCTGTTAACCATCCACTTGTTAAGATTTCTCTTGAAGAGGGCCAGTGAGGTGCTCTGCTTGACATGAATGGGAAGTTTATTCCAGAGTATAGACAGTCTTTGGGAGATGAACCTGTCCCTCCAGCATGTTCTGTTAATTGTGGTAATGAGGTTGTGATCTCTGGAGCGTGTGGCATGGGGGGATTGGGATTTCTTTAGGTTTAGCATTTCAAGTAGGGCTGATTCAGACATGGCTTTGTAAGTCAAGCAGAGATCACCTCTAAGTAGACAATAAGAGACTGAGAACAGTTGAAGTTTCTTGAGTCTGTCCATGTAGGACATGTGTTTAAGGCCTAGGATCATTTTTGTGAGGTACTTTTGTGGCCTCTCTAGCTGTTGTGGGTGTGTGTGTTGGGTTGATGCCTAGTTTGGTGAGTTTATCAATGATACCTGAGTGGGGAATGGTATCAAAGGCCTTGGCCAGGTCGAAGTAGGCTGTACGCACTGCCTTACCCTCATCCCCAGCCTTGGTGACTGCCTTGAAGTCAACCAGCTTCAGCAGGCAGGATCTTCCCTTGAAAAAGCCAAACTGTGTGGGGTCAAGCGTTTGGAGATTGCCTATATCTTTGTTAAGCAAGTCCATGATGATGCACTGCATAGCTTTGCATACCAGACTCGTCAGGCTAATGGGGAGATAGTTCTCAGGGTCTGTAGTTGCTCCCCTTTATGGAGTGGGATGACTGCAGCCATGCGCCATTCGTTAGGAACATAGCCTAAGGTAAGGCTGTGACTGAACAGGGCACACAGATCTGGTGCCAGTTCATTTTGTAGCTCATGTAGGATGTAGCCAGGGATAGTATCAGGTCTCATGGATGCTGTACTCTTGGCTTTGGACAATGCAGATTTTACCTGTGCCACAGAAATGGTGGGTATCAGGCTTTCTTCTGGTATTGTGATAGGGCCCTTTGGGGGGTAAAGCTGGCACTGAATCTGTCAGCCAGCATGTTGGCTATATCTGTTGGCTCAGTATAGGAGGTGCCATTGTGCAATAACTTAGAGCAAATCTGGGTATTACCTTTGAGGTTTTTTTATATAGCTATAGAAGGCTTTGTGGTTGTTTTTGGTGTCAGCCACAATTCTGCCTTGCTGGCTTTAGAGGATTTGATAAGGGATCTCAGTTTTTTGTTGAGACTGATAAGGGAGGTTTTCCAGTCTTGTGACTTCATTCTTTTCTGCAACAGTTTCTTCCTTCTGTTGTAGAGTTTATTAATGGCTGGGGACCACCAGATTGGCTTCTTTTTTTTTGGAGGAAAGCATATTAGTTTTATTTGGTATGGCAAGGTCCATGCATTTGTATACATGCTTGTACAGTGCATTGGTGTATGATTTGTCAGTTATGCAGCTATTTTCCATTGGCATGGGTGCCAAGAAGTTAGCCATCTCTGTTTTTAGGATCCAAAAGTTGGCTTTAGAGAAGTTTTTCAAGGTCGTCAACTTAACAGGGGGTGTAGGTGAGATGGAGATTTCCATGGTGATCAGTTTTTGGTCAGATTTAACCAGGGAGGAATTGACTACAGGTGTGGAGCAACAGTCTCCCATTTTGGTGATAACCAGGTTAAGGATGTTGGTTCCTCTAGTGGGGGTCAGAATGAGCTGGTCCAGGGCATTGGAAATGATAAATTCCAGAAAGCGTTGGGCCTGTACATTGGTACTTGAATAGTTTTCCCAATTGATGGAAGGGTAGTTGAAGTCACCCAGTATGAGAGTATTGTGTTGGACATTGATAGATTCTAGAGTGCTTAGGAAGTGGGAGTGAAAGTCTGGGCACATGTTTGGGATTCTGTAGCAGGCTATGACTTGTATCGCCATCTTACCTAGTTTTAGTTGTACCTGAAGTATCTTGGATGCATTATGCTGGGCAACAGTCTAGAGGTGTGTGTATCCTTTAAGAATATGGAGACACCACCGCCTTTGGAGCTTCCAGCTATATTCTAGGGCCGAAAGGTATGGAATGAGCTGTAGCCTGGGAGCACAGGGGTGCTTTCTGCCTCTTTAAACCAGGTCTCTGTTACAGCACAGATGTCAACATTCTCCATTTTGAGGAGAGCTTCGAGTGAGTGCATCTTGAGATTTAGACTTCCAGCACTGAGCAACATGACCCTCAGATTGCATTTGTTTGTAGCTGTTATAGTGTAATTTTGGTCTTTGGAACACTGCCTAAAAAAGGCACTATAGGGGTGGCAAGAGCCTTAGCCAGTACCCAGAATCCCAGGGGTGACAGATGCAGCCTGTCTCTGGCAAAGCATCGAGGTCTGTTGATCATGTCGTCTCAGGCAGACAGATACTGGATCCCCTTAGTATGACACCAGAAACTTAGCCAATTGTTGAAGTCAATCATTTTCTGCTCATACTGTGGTATCATTCTGGGTGATGGTAGAATACTGCTCAGGGTTAGGGTCATACCTGTCTGGGCCACATAATCCGAGAGTTCCTTTACTCTCTTTTTATGTAGTCCAAGGAGGTATGTATCAGGTCATTCACAACCACATGGACAATGACTGAGTCATATTTGTACATGTTGAGATTTGGATGTTTGTTTAAATCTTGGAAAATGACAAATTTGTATCTGAATATAGAAGTGGGGAAATTAATCTATAAACAAAGAGGATATGAGCATTCAGAGCTGTAACAGACATTGATTAATGGTGATCAACATTTTTATTTTGTTGGATATATATAGTATAATAAGGTTTACTATCACATAGTCAATCGCACTTTGTGTGATCAACATATGTGCAAAACTAATTTTGCATAACCGGAAATGCAAGTGCCACAATGTCGAACTTTACAATAGCAAGCATTCACTATTGTAAGGTCGACATTGTGGTGCAGATCGCACTATAGTGGGGATCGTGAAATGTACCCTTTCCCACACTGTAGTGCGATCTTGGAGTTTGTATATATAAGTAGGGGGTGGGGGTGCAGCCCCCCACATGGGGGTGCAGGGGGGCTTGCCCCCCCTAAAAAACTTGTTTTTCAATGTTGAACAGATGTGAGCATTTCAGTACACTCGACATTTTCAACATTCGACTTTACTGAAATGATTAGTTCGACATTTTTTTGTGTTCGGTATTCTGATTTCCAAACATGTTGTTTGAACATCTTAATACTCAAACACAGTGGATTCGATTATGTGATAGTAAACCATATAATAATGTAGATTAGTCTTCCAGTCTTTCTCACCATTCTTGTTAAATTTAGCAGTTTGTACTTGTTTATTTTGTGCTGCTGAAAGTTTACACTATTGACATGTTCTATTTGGTTGTTGTGTAATAATATATTTTTATTTAAAAAGAAAACAAATGACTAGCACGGGGAGCAGGACCAGTTCTATGGGCTGAGACCACCATCCCTCTACAGGTGGCTAATTGGCCACAGCCGTACCACCACTGGCAGCAGAAGCACCAGGCACTTCTGTGTCTCAACTTGGCAGTGTTGCCTCTTCAGACCCTATATTACATGTACCACTTGCACCAGGCAGCTCTTTCCTGGTGGCTAGTACAGTATTCCCTTTCAGAAATAGTGCCAGTAGAGGTGGAGACTATGTCACTCAACAGGAGCTGACAGGGCTGGTGGAAGAAATTATGGAGTGGGACCTCCATGCATGCATCAGCCATATGGAGAGGATCCTGTAGTGAATTGCCAAATTTCTGCTCCATCCAGCACTGCCCTAGGTGTCTTTGATCAGAGAAAGTGTTGACATATCTGAGGGTAAGTATTAGCTTCCCATTGTATTTACACTGAATGGGGATGTACCTCCATCCAATGTCCCATACCTATCTTCAGTCATGGTGTCCCCCAACCTCTTGTTTCCATCACCATCTCTGTCTGCCTATCCTATATGTCTACACCTGCTACCTAATTTTCCCTGCTTACTGATCCTCTTATTCCTAAATACCTCACCTAATATTCATCTCTCTTAAAAATGAAAAGTGCACCTATCACCACCAAACAAATACACACCTTACGTAGCTCTCCATTTCATATATACATGTGTATGACACACTTAATTTGGTCTGTTTGGTCACACAACATTACTAAATTGTTGTCATGAATCCTTTATGATGTGACTATCCACATTTCTCAGATTCTTTGTGCAAATACAGTGTCAGCTTGTGAAAGGATCATAAAGAATATACACACCTCCAGACTAGTAGCCTAGCATAATGCATCGGAGATACTTCAGGTAGAACTAACAGTGGGTAAGATGACGATTAAGGTTGTAGCCTGCTATAGGTCTCCAACTATGTCCCAAGACTATCATTCCACATTTCTAAGCACCCTGAAAACAATTAGGGTCCAACCCAACACTGTCATACTGGGTGATTTCAACAACCCCTCCATCAACTGAGAAAACTACTTATGCACCAATACACTGGCACAACGCTTCCTGGAATTCATTAATTCCAATGCGCTGGACCAGCTCATTCTTACTCCCACTAGAGGAAGCAACATCTTTCACCTGGTTATTACTAACATGGGCAACCATTGCTCAACACTAATAATCAATTCCTCCCTGGTTAGATCCGACCACAAACTAATTACCATGGAAATCCACATCTCACCCACACCATCAGCAAAGGTATCCACCATGAAAAACTTCTCCAAAGCTGACTTTGGGCTCCTAAAAACAGAGGTGGCTAACTTCATGGCACCCATGCAAATAGAAAATAGGTGCATGACCGCCGAATCATACACCAGTGCACTGTATGAACACGTACATAAATGCATGGAACTAGCCATATCCAACAAAACCAAGATGCACTCCTCCGAAAAAGGAATCCAATCTGGTGGTCCCCTGCCATTAATAAACTCTACAGTAGAAGGAAGAAACTGTTGCAGAAAAAGGTGAAGTCCCAAATCTGGAAAAACTCCCTTATTAGCCTCAACAAAAAGCTGAGATCCCTCATCAAAACCTCTAAAGCTAGCTATGAAGGCAGAATTGTACCAGACACTAAAAACAACTACAAAGCCTTCTACAATTAGATCAATAATCTCCACAACAATACCCAAATTTGCTCTGAGTTACTGCACAGTGGTACCTCCTATACAACATACTGGCCGACAGATTCAGTACCAACTTTACCCCTCCCCCCCCAAAGGACCAATCACAATACCGGAAGAATGCCAGGCACCCAGCATTACTGCAGCACAGGTTAAAGCTGCATTGCCAAGGCCAAGAATACAGCTTCCATGGTGTCTGACAATATCCCTGGCTGTGTTCTACATGAACTACAAAGTGAACTGGCACCACAATTATGTGCCCTGTTCAATCACAGCCTCACTTCAGGCTTTGTCCCTACAGAATGGTGCACTCCATAAAGGGGGAGCAACTACAGACCCTGGGAATTTTCTCCCCATTAGCCTGACAAGTCTGATATGTAAGGCTATGGAGCACATCATCATGGACCTCATTAACAAAGATATACGAAATCTCCAAACTCTGGATCCCACGCAATTTGGTTTTGTGAAGGGTAGATCATGTCTGCTCAACCTGGTTGACTTCTTTGAGTCAGTCACCAGAGCTGTGGATGAGGGCAAGGTAGTTCATACAGCCTACCTCGATCTGGCCAAGGCCTTTGACACCATTTCCCACTCAGGAATTATTGATAGACTCGCCAAACTAGGCATCAACCCCTATATCACTAGGTGGATTGCAAATTGGCTCACAGACAGAACCCACAGTGTAAACATAGCAGACTCCAAGTCAGACTGACGACCAGTCATGAGTGGAGTCCCACAGGGATTGGTCCTGGGCCCTCTCCTGTTTGGCATCTACTTCTCAGAAGTCCAGGCCAAGACAGAGCTGACCAGTTTCACCAATTATTGCAAGCTGGGAGCCATTATTAACTCCCCAAGTGATGTAGACATCCTAGGGAAAGGCCTCACTGAGACCAATGACTGGTGTTGAAACCATGGCCTTAAGTTTAATGTCAAAAAATGCGTTGTCATTCCCTTTGGGAAAAACTCAGTTCCCACTAATTACCACATTCGTGGTAGCCCACTGAACACTGAAGGTGTTATAAGAGATCTGGGGACACAGGCTGACAGCAACTTCTCCTTTGACCACCACATTGCCACTGTGGTCAAAAAGTCCTTCTATGTGGCACATCTCATTACCAAATGTTTTGCATCCAGGAAGAAAGAGGGTGTCATCTTTCTCTACTCTTCCTTCATTAGACCAGTCATCTAGTACAATGCCCCATTTGGCATGTACCTCACTAAACACCTGAAACAGTTGGAAAGGCCACAAAAGTACCTCATGAAGAGGATCCTAGGCCTTAAACACATGCCCTACATGGACAGACTCAAAAACTCCAGCTTTTCTCTGTCTCATATCATCTATTAAGAGGCAATCTCTACATGACTTACAAAGCCATGTCTGACCCAGCTCTATTAGAAATGTTACACCTAAAGAAATCCCAATCCTTCTACACCACACACTCCAGGGACCTCAACCTTATTACTACAATCAGCAGAACATGCTGGAGGGACAGGTTCATAACCCATAGACTGCCCATGCTCTGGAATAGACTTCCCATACATGTCAAGCAGAGCACCTCACTGGCCCTTTTCAAGAGAAATCTTTATGAGTGGATGGGAAATAGAAAGTTCACCCCAGGGATCACTCCAGTGGCTCTACTTGATAGAGATACCAGGAACTAATAGTGACATGATGCCAGGGCACTTCTATGGGTTAGGCTTGTAAAGGCTCCAGGGCTGTTGGCCTAGTACACCCTATAAACCTATGAACCTATAATAGGAAGATGGTTATGCTGCTTTCCCACCACCATCATGCACATTCCTGAATAACTTCTCCAGTATCGTACCCTCTCAATTGCTCCTCATTTCATATGATTAATCCTGTCAAAAAATTAATTTACATATGACACACATGGCCAGAAATGGCCTATAAAAATATCTATTCCTGTACTCATAATTTGTGGAATACTTGGCATCGAACAGCACTGTTACCAAGACTTCAGTAATAGTAACTCCTGCTTCACTTCTGTGCTCCTCAAGATACTATGCTTAAACATGCTGTATGACAGAAAGCAATACTGATAGCTTTATGTGGAGACAGTTATTATTACATGTATAACATGCTCCGGAGTTTAATGTGCACCATATGGGATGTTTCAATTATCAGTACTATTGTGAAGGTTGAGCAACACATATTGTCTTCCTTCATACATTTGAAATGTGACTTCCTCTGTGGTTTGCTCAGATAATGCACAAGTGTAAAGAATCTTAAGCAAGATGAGCAGGTGTTCAAATCATGCTGTTTTCTTTATTATAACATTTTACTTTGTGAAGTACTGCATCAATGTGTTAGTGTCCCACCACCATCCTATTAATTTCTTAATTACTTTATCAATATCCCACCATCTCATTTCTACATATATAATCAACTCATTTGTGTTGCTTGTCAGACCACACTGCCCATTCCCCAAAACATATGCTGCATAAACTACAGCTATGTGCTGTCTGACACTTCTCTGGTGTGAGCTGTTAATACACAATTCTATAGAGAGTGCACTTAGACAGGCAGGTGTTCAAATCCAGTAAAGGCTGACTAGTATGAGTGTGTCTGACTGCAATGATAGGAATGACTGGCTTATCAAATAGATCAGATGTACACACTTCCACTTAGTGAGAACATTTGCACAGGGAGATGGTTCCCTAACTCTTGCGTTCTCTTTTAGGTCAGACATATGCATTACATTACATTGATGACATCATCCCTAAAGATGCATGCTATCTGACACTTGAAATAACAAAATGCATTACATTACGTTGATGACATCATCCCTATAGATGTATGCTATCTGACACTTGAAATAACGACATGCATTACATTACGTTGATGACATCATCCCTATAGATGTATGCTATCTGACACTTGTAATAAAATTTTTTTGATGACATGACTAGTTAATACTCAGTTCTGTAGAATGAGGACTTTGACAGGTGTTCAAACTACTGTGGTTATATAACAGAAGAATAATAGGCAGGAATGGTTTAGTCAATAGATGTGATGTGAATAATTCAGCTTACGGGTAATATTTACATGGCTACATAATTTTGATCCCTGCACCCCCCCCCCTATTCAGTGAGCCATATCAATTAAAATACACTGCTGAAATCATCCCTTCAATTGTATGCTTTATGACACCTCTGCTATGACTTCTTCCATGACATCAGAGATTAATGCACAGTTCCACAGAATATGGCTTTGACAGGCAGCTGTTAGAATCTGGCAATGCAGAAGTAGTGTATGTGTGTAAGAGAATAGTGACAGACAGACCTGGCTTACTCAAAAGATGTGATATAGATAACACACACTTGTGTGAACACATACATGGTCATGGTATTTTGATCGATCAAGTCTCATTTTGGTTAACCATTCAAACACACTGCTGAAGTCACCCCTTCAGTTGTGTGCTTTCTGATTTGTATGATATGATTTCTCATGTGATGTTAGCGGTTACTATATAGTTCTATGGAACATGGATTCAGACAGATGTTCTAGTCTAGTAAAGTGTAGTGAGTGAATGTGTAAGAAAATGCAAACAGGCAAGATTAGCTTTTCCAAGATATTCAGTGTTTACAGTTTCAGTGGATGGAAACATTTACAATGGGAGAAAGAAAGGACAAGGTTTATACTCCATTTTATAGGTCCACAGGTATATTAGGCTAATGACCACTAGGGCCTTCATAAGCCTAGCCATACAACCCAAATGTGTCTCACAAGTTGTATGCATTAGCTATTCATATAGTGGGTGATTGCTGGGTATGACATGATTTAGTGACTGCCTCTGTCCATCAGAGACGTGGCCACCAGATCAGAGGTGAATTTTTGATTTCCCCTCCACTAGTTCAAGTTACACTTAAATAGGGTTAGGGAGGGACTTTGTTTCACACTGATAGGGAGCCTATGCCAGAGAAAAGGAATTCTCTGAGATACATGTCTTTCTCTAACATGTCCTATTTACACTGCAAGCAAAATTTAGGTCTGTAGATCTAGTCGTTCTGATGCTGTCTGTTTTGCAGATGTGCAAAAAGTTCATCAGAGTGGGGTCTAGAGATAACTTGTATGCCAGCCATAAATCACCACTCAGTAGTCTGTTGAAAACCAAGGACAGAGACAGGGCTTTGAGGCGATTTGCATAGGACATTGTATTTACTCCCTGTATTCTTTTTGGAAGGAACATCTGCAGACATTCCAGTTGCTGCATGTATCTAGTTAGGTACACACCAAAAGGGGCATTATACTCAGTGATGGGTCTGATGAGGACTGAGTATACAATGATTTCCTTTGACAATGATGCAATCTTCCTAAACAAAAAAGACATCCTAGAACACCCATCAGGAAAGGCTATCCTCAACAAACTCAAAATCACTCAGCAAACGCAACATCTAACATTATAGATACAGCCTCAATCAGTGGAACCCCAAAACTACTTTCAGTAGTTGTGTGGTGTGTGTGGGAGTGTTGTGTATGTGATTCTGACAACCTAATGGCACTTCTATGCATTTACTTACAAGTTCAGCAACATAGAAGGATTTCCTTACTGCCTTGGATGCATATTGGTCACAGGCCAGGTTACTGTCTACACGTGTTCCCAGATCGCTGACTAGTGGGTCAACTCCTAGGGCTGTTTTATTGAACACATAATTTGCTGGGGTTGCTGACATCCTAAAAGGTACTATAACACATTTTTGGCATTAAGTTTTCAGCTGTGATTTTGGCACTATTTATTTGTTTATGTTAGACCCTGTTGTAAGATGTTAGTATCCTAGGGGATTCTATGATTGCTCCCAGTCTGCAGTCATCTGCAAACTTGGTCAGACAGAAGCCTTTCACATTGACCTTGATGTCTGAGAGGTAGATGCCAAAGATGAGCAGGCCCAACACAGATCCTTGAAAGACTCCACTTGTGACTGGTCTCTTTCAGGAGGACTCAACAATCTTAACTCCCTGTATCTATCTGTGAGCCACCTGGCTATCTGGCATGTGATATATAGGAGTTTATACCTAATTTCATAAGTTTGTTAACAATGCCTGAGTTGGGTATTGCATCAGATGCCTTAGCCAGGTCAATGTAGGCACTATGCACTATCTTACCTTCATCTATTGCCTTGGTGACCTTTTCAAAGAAGTCCACCAGGTTCAGGCATGGCTTTCCTTTGACAAAACCAAACTGGGATGGATCCAGTCTCTGGACATCTCCTATGTCTTTGTTGATCATTTCCATGATAATTCTTTTCATGGCTTTGCATATAAGATTAGTCAGATTAATGGGTCTAGACTTTCTGTGATCTGTTGCTGGTCTGTCCTTATTAAGAGGGACAACCATTGCAGTGCTCCATTCTCATGGAACAAAGCCTGTTTTAAGACTAGAGTTATGTAGTAACTCCAGTGGCTCTGACAGGTCATATTTTAGACTATTCAAGTGGCATCCCTGGATATTACTGAGGCCCATTGCAGATGTGTTCTCTGCCTTATGGTTGTCATTTGCCTTGAAGGCTATCTTGACCTCAAAATTGGCTTTATTAGATTTTATTATCCCTCTTAGCTAACTGTTTAATTTGTTGAGAGAGTTCTTATCTTTATGGGAACAACACTTCCTGATTATAGCCAGGATTTTTCTTCCTTTTGTTTTAGAATCTGTTTAATCTGGGTTGCCACCAGGATGGTTTGTTTTTGGCATTGGTTTTGGGCTTATGTCTGATAGGTACAGCAGCCTCTATGTAGTACTGAATTTTTATGAACAATTTTGGATAGGATGCTGTGTTTTCTAGGTTTGAAAGGGCAATGAATTTTGATAAACTATCACTTAATAAAAGATAGTTTGCCTTAGAATAGTTCTAGGGAAGTGCCTTTGCTTGTCCTATGGGCTTTGTTTTTGGGGTTCCAATGATTGAGGCTGTATGTACGATGTTAGATGTTGCTTTTGTTGAATGCTTTTGGGTTTGTTGAGGATAACATTTGCTGATGGGTGTTCCAGAAGATCTTTTTTGTTTAGAAAGATTGCATTTAAGTGCCTCACGTTGTTCTGTGTGTGTGTGTGTGTGTGTGTGTGTGTGTGTGTGTGTGTGTGTGTGTGTGTGTGTGTGTGTGTGTTGTGTTCTGTGTGTGTGGGAGTACTGTGTGTATGTGGTCTTGACAACCTGATGTGCGCTTCCATGCAGGAGATCAGCCTGCAGTGACATTGTGTATGTACACCTCTCACATACTGCATCTGTTACTTTAAAGGTTAAGTGATTGTCAGTAAACATGATACAATTGCTACATTTGCTTTGTACATTGTTAATAACATAAATATGTGTTCATCTTAATTGTTCAATACTGTTATTTGTATGTGTGGAGCTTTTCTCCCCAGGCCTCCACTGAAAATGGACCTTGACCCAGTCGAACATTACCCAGTAAGCAAACGAAATAAATAAAAATAAATAAATTAACTCAAGATGCCCATATCCACCAGGCTGGCTGCAGAGAAATTAGGAAATTGCATATCCGTGCTATCAGGTCCCTTCATTGGTGAGCTACAGGGATGTGGTGAATGGGGGTTAAAAGAAGACTATTAAGGCTGCTTTTTTTTTGGGGGGGGGGTTGGAGACACATTAGTCTATAAAATATTAAATTTTAACAGTATTGTCACTCAGTGCCCAAACTAGCTGCTCTAATCTCATCATTGTGTAGGGTATGTGCACTACACTTACTGCTTTACAGAGTACCACTTCATGGGCAGCTCTATAGGGGAAATTTGTTTAGATGTTTGTGTCTGTATAGGGCATTAGCACGGTGAGCAGCTCCATGCAAATATGCCGAATTTGTACGAGCACTGGAAACAGAAAACTGACTACTGAGTCCTCTGGCCAATAAAATGCCTGCACTTAGATCCCTTTTCTGTCCTTTCCAACTGACACTAGATGGATAATGTAAAAGCGCAGGAAACGAGTGTCCAAAGTAAAATGCTAGATGGATAATGTAAAGGCACAGGAAATGAGTGTCCAAAGTAAAATGCTAGATGGATAATGTAAAAGCGCAGGAAACGAGTGTCCAAAGTAAAATGCTAGATGGATAATGTAAAGGCGCAGGAAACGAGTGTCCAAAGTAAAATGCTAGATGGATAATGTAAAAGCACAGGAAACGAGTGCCCAAAGTAAAATGCTAGATGGATAATGTAAAGGCGCAGGAAACGAGTGTCCAAAGTAAAATGCTAGATGGATAATGTAAAGGCGCAGGAAACAAGTGTCCAAAGTAAAATGCTAGATGGATAATGTAAAGGTGCAGGAAACGAGTGTCCAAAGTAAAATGCTAGATGGATAATGTAAAGGTGCAGGAAACGAGTGTCCAAAGTAAAATGCTAGATGGATAATGTAAAAGCGCAGGAAACGAGTGTCCAAAGTAAAATGCTAGATGGATAATGTAAAGGCGCAGGAAACGAGTGTCCAAAGTAAAATGCTAGATGGATAATGTAAAAGCGCAGGAAACGAGTGTCCAAAGTAAAATGCTAGATGGATAATGTAAAGGCGCAGGAAACGAGTGTCCAAAGTAAAATGCTAGATGGATAATGTAAAGGCGCAGGAAACGAGTGTCCAAAGTAAAATGCTAGATGGATAATGTAAAAGCGCAGGAAACGAGTGTCCAAAGTAAAATGCTAGATGGATAATGTAAAAGCGCAGGAAATGAGTGTCCAAAGTAAAATGCTAGATGGATAATGTAAAAGCGCAGGAAACGAGTGTCCAAAGTAAAATGCTAGATGGATAATGTAAAGGCGCAGGAAACAAGTGTCCAAAGTAAAATGCTAGATGGATAATGTAAAGGCGCAGGAAACGAGTGTCCAAAGTAAAATGCTAGATGGATAATGTAAAGGTGCAGGAAACGAGTGTCCAAAGTAAAATGCTAGATGGATAATGTAAAGGCGCAGGAAACGAGTGTCCAAAGTAAAATGCTAGATGGATAATGTAAAAGCGCAGGAAACGAGTGTCCAAAGTAAAATGCTACCACAAACACACTTAAACTAAAGGAAAGGCACAAGGAGAGGCAATAAGTAATTCAAAATATCAACAGCAGTGCACTTAAAACAGCTTATAAAATTGTGATTATTCAATAAAATGTGGGCTTTGGTTGGCCAAGTGTGCAGACGACTGCAAGCTGGGTACTGTCATCAATTCCCCTAGTAATGTGGACATCTTCCAAGAGGGTCTCACCCAAACAAATGACTGGTGCCAGAAACATGGCCTCAAATTGAATGCCAAAAAAATGCATCATCATCCCTTTTGGGGAGAGTTACGTCCCCACAAATTATCACATTAATAATAAGGTCCTAAGCATGCAATCAGTTGTCTGGGACTTGGGCACCCAGGTTGACAGCAAACTGACTTTTGACCCCCATATTGCCACCATTGTACAGAAAGCTTTTTACATGACCCACCTTATTAGTAAGGGTATCTCATCCAGGGACAAGGTGGTCATAACATCCCTGTATTCTTCCCTTATAAGCCCCATTATTGAGTTATGCTCCTTTCACCATGTACCTCACAAAGCACATGCAACAGCTGGAGAATCCAGGGCCTTAAACAACTACCATACACACATAGGCTCAAAGCCCTGTCACTCTACTCAGCCTCCTACAGACTCCTCAGAGGTGACCTCTGTTTGGCATACAAGGTAATCTCAGATCCCACCCTGATGGGACTGCTGCATATCCGCAAGTCAAGCTCCACTCGAGTAAGCCACACGCACAACCTCAACCTGGTCTGTGACATCGATAGGACTTGCTGGCAGGACATATTTGTGTCCCAGAGACTCCCCATTTTGTGGAATAGACTTCCTCTCCACATAAAGCAGAGTACCTCATTAACCCTTTTTAAGTGCAACCTGGATAACTGGATAGGCAACAGAAAATACACCCCTGGGATTCCACCTGTGTCCCTGCTGGACAGTGGCATAGGGTGCTGACTTGGAACATGGGCTAAATTCTTGGCTAGGCTTGTAAGGGCCTAAGGGCCAATAGCCTAGTAACTTCCTGTGATCCTATGATCCTAAAAGTACCTCACTTTGTGGAAATGAGCCAAGATCCACTCAACTGTGCATAAATTACATAGGCACTAAAATCAAGGTAAGCTGATTAACAAGCCGCCTGACCGATAAAACGACTGCACACAGGAATCTCTAGTCTGCTTCCCCAATGTATAAAGACCAGACTATAACCCACTGCCACTAGATGGAAAATCCTCAGTCCTCTTGATGTAAAAATACAGAAAAGAGATTGCTAGAGTGTAAAAATATATTATCCGACAACTAACTAGGTAATGAATTCAGAGCAAGTTGTTGTTGTTGTTGTTGTGTCTTTCAGCTTTTCTGAGTAAAAAAGGCAATGAGAGGCAGAATGCCCTTCGGAAAGGGAAATACATAATTAAAGCGATGCAGAAAGGGAGGCGCAACGCTCACTGTATGGTAAGGTTGGCCAGTTAAAGGGAAATACATAATTAAAGCGATGCAGAAAGGGAGGCGCAACGCTCACTGTATGGTAAGGATGGCCAGTTTAAAAAATAACCAAATTTAAAAAACAGTGCAAGGAATGGTAGGGTGAAAAATATCACCAGCAGGGAGTCACCAACAGTGCAGGCTTTGAGTATTATCGGAAAAGCCAAGGCCACAGATATACTCTGTGTATTTAAGTATCACTCAAGGAACAAACTGATCAATGAAAAAAAAATCACATGAAATGTGCAGACTGGGTAATTTAAGTGTCTATATACCACATAGAACAAAAACACCAGACCAACAAATTTCTCAAAACAGAAACCAAAATGGAGCAGGTAAACCAGAAAGCAGATCTACTGTATCAGTTTAAGCAACTCACAGACAAAGACAAATTTCTTTTCTCACCAACAGTGCTTGCAGTTTTTGGAGGCCTTGAGTATTATCAGAAATGGCAGTCAAATGCAAGCCAGTACTCATGTTATCCCTTCAAGTCTGTATGTTTTCTGACAACTGTGAGACTTTGTCTATGGCATCAGAAGTTATTGCACAGTTTTGCAGAATGTGGAAACAGATGAACAGGGGTTCAAATATGGCAAAGTCTAAATACTGTGACATTAGTGACAAGCTTATTTTTATGAGCATTGAACTTCCTTAGGGAAGAACTATACCTTTTAGACTATCAATTAATTTATATTAATGTGGTCATGTGATTAATTTTTTAAATTCTTTAAGATGTTTAAATATGTTAAGTCTTGTTTGTTCCATTTGCCTGAAGAAGTCTTGCTCAGTGAAGCAAGATGAAAGGGCTAACTTTTATTGTGTTTTTGTTTTGGAATAAATCCAGTACTTTTGAATTTATCCTCCAGCTTGTGGCCTTCATTCACAATTTGCAGGTTTATTCTTTTTGCCAGTTTGTTACTGTGACATTAGTGACAGGCTTATTCAACAGTGTGGATATTTACATGGCTACATGGGTTTGATCCCTCATACCTCCTTTTAGGGAAAGCATACCCATTTAAACACATGGTTCAGGCTATCACTTCTATTTTGTGCTTTTTGACAAATGTGATATGACAACTTCTTTAGTGTCATCAGTTAGTGCTCAGGTTTAGAGCATGTTGACATATATTGCAAATGTTTAATTCCAGTAGAGTGTGACCTTTATTATTTTGTTCAGAATAAGAGTAGCAAAAGGTAGAATGATTTATTTGACAAAACTTGATATGTGACATGCTACATAATGGTAACACTGCCATATGACCTGTATTATGATCCCCTGGTGGATACACTCCTTTTAAAACATTCAAATACAATGCACAGTCATGCCTTCAACCGTGTTCTTCCTTACAACACTGTTATGACTTCTATGGATTAGCAGCAACTTCACATGTCTACAGCATGTTCGAATTAAATGGTCATGTGTTCATATCCCACATATTCCACCTTGTATTAGTGTGTAAAAAATATCAAAACAGTGAAGACACTAGAGACATGCTGGACTGGATTAACTGACATGTGAGCTTATATTTTGTTATGGTTAGAAGAGTGTAGAGGAGGGAACAGATCAACAAAAATTCTTAGCAAGATAACTGTGAAAAAATCAATGGACAGTATCAGAACAGACCAGGATCTATCATACACTATTGCAAATAATAAACTAAAGATATCAGCACAGGAGGAAAAACTGTTATGCAGATAAATATTAAGGAAAAGTACAAACTAAGCAATTCATTGATGACCCAAAAACATTTATAGAGAACTGGGAAACAAGGCACAATAAATAGAAACTCAATAAAAAGAGAAGAAATAGACACATTTTGGAGAAATATTTACGAAGACCCTGTGGAACATAACAAAGATACCGCTCAAATGGTGTAGTGGTACATGCTTTGACTTTAGTGTACAGGGTCTTGGGTTTGAGACTTAGCAGGGCTGATTGTTTACTCTGTTCAAGAGAAATCTAGACCTGTGGATGGGAGATCGTAGGTTTACCCCGGGAATCATCTCTGGGTCACTGCTGGACAGAGGCACAACAAACTAATGGGCACAGTATTTTTTCATATAAGGGGTGGCGTAAGCCACAATAATTTGGGCTAGGCTTATAAATGCCTTAGGGCAGATAGCCTAGTATAAACCTATGAACCTATGAACCTATGAATGGATACAAGAAGTAAAAGAAACAGTAAGAAGTTCAAATGTACAGGATATGAAATGGGATGAAGTAACAGCCAGAGAATGCCATATGGCCTTGATCAACGTGCAACATTTAAAGCAGAAAACCAGCAGAACCAAGAAAGTGTCACTGAGACAGGAATGTGATATAAAGGAACATGAGCAGGAGGGAGTTTGTAAATATCTGGAAAATGATGAAGGATCGACAATAAAACTTGAACAAATGTGAACAAAACTCAGTAAGCAGCATTTTAGTTAGAAGACTACAATAAATACTGACAACAGCCCTGGCATTCAGGAACAAAATCCAAGCTATAAACCATTTCTTCTTCCTGTTCTAACTTACAATTTTTGGATGGCTGACTGGCCACAAAAGGTATTGGATCATTTGGACAAGGAAACAAAAAATGCTTCATGTTTATCAAGTGATATATAAAAATTAGTGTATAACAAAAGTATATATTCCTCATCCGAAGGAGGTATGGGCCTCCTCTAAATTAATTACAGGTATAGCTCTGTATTCGTAGGACTGCGTACATATTTGCTGACTCCACCAGATCCAGTGAAAGTTTTAAATCACGAGGAAAATAACTCTAAGATGACTTCCTGCTTAGATTAGCAGAAGCATATCAACATCAGGCAGGAATGTAAATCATACCAGAAGTAGACAAAAATCAGGCAGCAACTGAATGTGCCAAAAAACAAAAGAAATAATATAATATGAAGAATCAGATGAGGTATGAAAGGTGGAAAAGACATACATATAGCTGCAAGTACATTAAACTGCTGGAACAACCTCATGTGCATCGGGATCTGATGCAGGAATGGTTAAGGAGAGAGGTTAATATTGGAAGCCCAGGATAGTGGATTATGTAAACATTGATTTACAAAGTCCATTAAACATATGGGAGAAGCAGACAAATTCAGGTTTTTTAAAACAGAACTGGAACCATTCACACATCTTGTTGCTGAGTGTGACACTAATAGCAGAGGGTCTGTTTGCTGAAAGACATAATAATGTGGCAAGACTGTAGCAATGGGGATTGTGCAACCATTGCAATTTTGAAGTATTTGAGACACATTAGAAGCTTGCCATAAAGCATTATAGCGAACAGTGAAGTTTACATCACATGGGATCATCCATTACCAACAGTTCAAAAAATAGATGAAAGAAAACCAGATATAGTAGTCTATGAACAGAAGACAAAAGTAGCATTGATTATTGAAATTTTCATACCCACTGATTATAGTGTCTTACATACAGAGAGACACAAAGTCATAAAATACCAGAGTTTGCAGGTAGAAATGAGGACAATGTAGAAGAAGGACCCCCAGACAGTTCCAGTAGTAGTAGGAGAAATGGATTGCATTTAGACATGCTACAGGTATGCATAACTCCATACGACTTGCAGAAGGAGTCAATTCTGGGCACACTGTAGATGCTGCAAAGGGCACTTTTGGCTAACATCAAATAATGAACTTATTTCATCAACTTTAATCATTTATTGACTTAAGAATGGGGTCCATTGCTGTCACGGTACTAAAAACTGTTGCACACCACAGGGGCCCATTGCTGTCATGGTACTAAAAATCCATGCACACCACATGGGTGAGGGGTCCATTGTCATCATGGTACTAAAAATTCATGCACACCACAGGGGCCTGTTGCCATTATGGTACTAAAAGTCCATGCACACCACAAGGGTCCATTGCTGTCATGGTACTAAAAACCCATGTACGCCACAGAGGTCCATTGCTATCATGGTACTAAAAACTCATGCACACCACAGGGATCCTTTGTCATCATGGTACTAAAAACCCATGCATACCATAGGGATCCATTGCTGTCATGGTACTAAAAATCCATGCACACCACATGGGTCCATTGCCATCACAGTACTAAAAAAAAAAACCCATGCAAACCACAGGGGTCCATTCCCATCATGGTACTAAACCCCATGTGCATCACAGGGGTCCAAAACCAATGCAGACCACAGGGGTCCATCACCATCATGGTGCTATAAACCAATGCACATCACAGAGTTCCATTGCAGTCATGGTACTAAAAACCCATTCACAGCATACTTAACTTATAATTCTGACTTATATTGTAGTCTGAATAGATTTTATAAAGTTGCCAGAAGAGATCCATTTGTTTCGATTTCTTGTCTTCTTTTAAAACATGCCTGTGTATGTCAGACACAATATCCTTATCCTAACTATATTGATCAAAAATGTAATAACAAGTTTTATAGCTGAAGAGGTTCCCCCCACACCCACACACAAACACACGCAATAAGTAAGTAGGCACTTACTGATTTTAACTTATTTTAATAATGCATTTAAGGATGTTAGATTGCAAGAATTTTTTTTAAGGTATACATATTTGTATTGATGCATGCATATATTTGCATTTGTTACCCAGATGGATTTGTTGATCTTTTGACCTTTTTCGGCCAATAAAAACTTTGAAAAATAATATGTACTATAATCCTCTTAATAACCACATCTCTGTAAAATATAATATGGACCAACAATTTTAAAATAAATCTGTAACTTGCAAAAAAACAAACATAAGTATTTAATTTACAAGACAGCAAAAGGCACAAATGATCCTCTTAAGGTTTAAAAAAAAATTAAACCTGGCTCGGAGACGCTATGATAGCGCAGTGACGTTTTACACGTAAATTACACGTGAAGGAAAGGAAAAGCTGTGCTGTTATTCTTTTCTCTTATTTTGAAAATAGCAGTTCAGAACTGAAAATATTTCACAAGTAAAACTGAATGTTGGAGCACTGCATTCTGGGTACACAAAGCAGCTACAGTGTAATGACAAGGCGTAATTACAGTAGTGGTCACCCCTCCCTCGCGCAGCTAATTCTGTGCTTGTGCTACTCACTTGTTAAAAGGCATGTGACATCATGCTATACGTTTCATTAGTATATGTAGCCATACCTCTCAACTGTTCCTGATATTTACTCGTATTTTATCTCTGTCCCTCTTAATGTCTCCTAAAACTGGTGACTTTTGGAAATAACGTGATGAATTACACAACAAATAATGATAATGATTAGAGTTTCACATTCCTTTTAATTCAAAAAAATGTATATTAATTCATATTCGGTTATTCTGTTAATGGCCAAAATTAATAGTTCTAATATTTTGAAAGTGTCTCTGATTGTCCCTGATTATTTCTGGATTTGTTCCTGATTTTTTTTCAGTTATGTTCCTGATTCATTGAGAGCTATGCATGTAAAATGTAGGCAATCAAAATTAAACTATTATTTTTTAAAACAGGAAATCGTATTATGGTGTTTTCTGTATACCCATAAGTAAAGGCTAGGATTTTGCATACAAATGCAAACAATTCTATCAGCATCGTATTATTAATTCAGCCGTTAAGATTTTTATTTTCTCTTATATGTGCATTTTAGTCCTTTGTGCCTGTCAGCAATCAGCCCCCTCCTGTAAGTTGGGCATCTTTATTGTCCAGTGCAGGCAGAGCTGACAAGAAGGGCTGTTATCAAGGCAGTTGACAAGGACATTTTGTATTCCTGTACATACCTCATCAGCTTCAGAGTTTGGATTCAACACTACCCAAAATGAGGAGAGGGGCATCTACTTTTAAGACTCAAACCATGACTATTCCAAAGTCTGGGAACTACATGTCAGCCTTTGGAGTTACTATATTTATTTTGTAATATTTATCTAATCTCATTTTCTTAAAGCATATTGTTACACTTCTCATACACCTGCTTTTTACATTAATTCCATTTCTGCATATACTCCTGATGTTAAAGCAGTAAGTGGCTTGAAATCAAACCAGACAAAAAGAGGTTATGACTGCAGTTTTTATGTTTTACTTTACTATTGACTCATTTTTTTTCCCGTATGACCACACCCACAAAATGATGTGCATTAGATATTGGCAATAATTTACATACATATCTAATGCATTCTGGGTAATCAAAAGCATTGTACATCTTTAGCAAAAAAGCTACTTATTTACATTATGGTTTCACAAACAGAGCATCAAATGGAGTAAGTTTTGAAGGATGGGTGTTCCACCTATGAGAAATATCTGACACATTGTCTTACTAGGATATAGAACTCCCTTATTACTGCAGCTACCATCAAAAAATGGTAACTTTCTCGTATACAACTCTGAGTGCCATGTTCTGTCAAACAGCTTTTTAGTGGTACTTGCTTGTTTAAGTCCAGCTAAAAGGTGGTGAGTATTCTGCATCTACTTTGTGCTGATTTCAAAGCTGCTGATTAGAGAACCTACAACACTAAGTGCTATTTTTCAATTTATTCTGACTTATACTAAGCTTGTATTTGATAAACTGTACTATTTTATCAAGTTATACTACATCTGCACTATATTTTTCACTGTTTTGCTGTTAAAACTGTTTAAGTGAGTCTGAACTGTTCAACTGTTATATTTAAGTGTGTATCTATTCTCCTGTGTTAAATCTCCCCAAACAGAATTTAAATATCTGTAGCATAGTCTGGTTACAGGTTTTGTTGTATCCAAATCTGCTTGTGTGATTCCTGTGTTCCCTGCTACGCCATCTTGTGTTGGCTGGGGCCTACCTGCACTTAGTGAGAATAAGTGAACTGGTTGGAACTGGTCTGGCATAGGGTCTTTGGCTAGTAGCTCAGGGACAAGGGTTGATTGGTCAGTTACAGTGTTTCTATTTTTATTTTAGTTTCATTTTTGTGGTATTTAAACCCCGCATTTGCATGGGTTTGCAGTTGTTTGCACATCAACACACTGCCACTGCCCTGTTGTAACCCTTTGTGAGGTATCTCAGCTGTATTATTTCCCTTACCAGCACTCCAGTATAAGTGAGGCCCTCCCTTACAGCTACTGTATTGATTTTATCCAGCCCTACTCAAGCCTATAGGTACTCTCCTCAGATAGTACCCACTGTACTATCCCTAACCTGTCTTCCACAGATTCTGACAACCATGGACAGACAATTTCCTATGGTTTCTTCTGCTAGTCTGATTTATATGGGCATCCTGAGACAGTGTAGCAACTGCCTCATGTACACAGACAACTCTCTACTACTACCACCTAGGAACACAATATGTGAGAGATCCAATTACATTAAGAACTTAGAATCCTCGCTATCTCATTTACAAGCCAGTATATCTGGCACTGAGAAGGTTGTTTGCATAAACACCACAAACACCACACCTCTAGCATCACCCCACACCTGTACAACACACTCCCACATATGCGGAGGTTCTCAACAAAAACATACTTAACAAAAGTGTCCTCTGAGGCAAAACACACACACACACACACGCACACACACGCGCGCACACACACACACACACACACACACACACACACACACACACACACACACACACACACACACATCATGACCCACAGCATCAAACACCACACATAGTACACACACCTGTTCTCACAGCCTGTAAGGCCCAGCCACAAACCCATCATACTTATCATAGGAGACTTTATTGTGAGATACACAGATGTGCCCCTCCCCAGGCTAGACAAGGAGAAAGCCACGGTAAGTTGATTTTCATGTGCTAGAATCTGCCATATCATGCACGCACTCATGTCTCTCAACACCAGGTACTATTATGACTTTGTCATAGTCCATGTTGGTGTAAATGAATTGAGATGTACCTCACTGCACTTTATGAAGAGAGACATTATTGAGCTCTCTGAATATGCTCCTCAGGCAGGTATGTCCCTAGCCTTAAGCAGCATCCTACGCTCACCCAGAATGATGCCTCAGTACAAACAGAAAATGATTGGCTTTAACAATTGGCTTACTTTATGGCGTCATTCTAAGGGGATCCAGTACCTGACAGCCTGGGAGGACATGATCGACAGACCACGATGCTTTGCCAGAGATGGCCTTCATCTGTCTCCCCTGGGCTTCAGGCTTCTGGCAAAGGCTCTTGCCTCCCCCATAGTGCCTTTTTCAGGCAAAGTCATGAGGACAAAATTACCAACGTGAAAAATTCTTCTAAATGAAATTTAAATGTCATGCTGATAAACGCTAGGAGTTTTAACATGAAACATTAATTGCAAGCATCCCTCGCCCTGGAAGATGCTGATATTTGTGCAGTTACTGAAACCTGGTTCAAAGCTGCAGAGAGCACCCCAGCCTTACTAGGTTACTCATCCTACCATACTTTCAGACCCCAAATGGAGCACTACAAAGCCAAAGGAAGTGGAGTTTCAATATTTATCAAAGACATACACACCTCCGGGCTGGTCATACAGTATGATGCACAGGAGACACTCCAGGTGCAGTTAACTGTTGACAAAACACCTATTCAAATCAGAGCTAGTTGCAGACCCCCAACTATGACTTAGGATGCCCACTCCACCAATCTGGACTTGCTTTAATTCATCAAGATTCAACCATCTACCCTGGTCCTGGGTAACTTTAATGACACAACCGTAGAGTGAAAGACCTATTCTAGCCCAAACATGAATGCCCAGAGATTCCTCAACTTCATCAATGCCAATGCATTGCATCAGCTGGTTGATACCCCTATGAGAGGTGAAAATATCCTGGACCTGGTACTAACCAACATGAGTAGCCACTGTAGCACCCCTACAGTATCATTCTCCTTGGTACGATCCGACCATAAAGAGATCACTTTCAAATTCAACATCTGCCCTGACCCCCCCCCCCCCACCTTGCCAGGGTAGAAAAAAAAAACTTTTTCAAAGATGACTACAACCTCCTGAGAGCAGGTATAAGCAGCTTGACAACCACTGCCCCTTCAGCTGGAACTAGCACTAATGTCCAAGCCTACACCAAAAAACTATATGAGCACCTACATAGCTGTATGGACTCAGCAATACCTGACAGGACCAATTAATCTTCCTCAAGGAAGAGTAAACATGTCTGGTGAACAGCAGTGATAAACAAACTCTATAATAAAAGGAAAAAAAGTGCTGTCCAGGACCAAGAAAGAGCAGGTGGCAAATTGGAAGCAATCTCTCCTTCGTCTGAACAAGCAGATAAGGTCACTGGTGAAATCCTCTAAGGCTAACTTCGAGTCCAAATTGGCCACATCCACCAAGGACAATCACAAGGCCTTCTTCACATATGTCTGCAATCTAATATGTAACACCAAAATCTGCTCTGAACTGGTGATCAAAAACACCACATACACAAATGCCGTAGATATAGCCAACCTGCTGACAGAAATGTTCAGTGAAAACGTCACCCCCCTGTCTCCCATCAGTAAACCAGGACATCCCCAGCACCTGCCCTCCTCCCCTCATCACCATGGAGCAGGTCTTTAATGCCCTCTCAAAGGCAAAAACTACAGCCCCCATGGGATCCAACAACATCCCTGGCTGCGGCCTACATGAACTCAGGCATGGGGTCTCAGCACCATTAGGCACCCTATTTAACCAAAGCCTGAGCACTGACTTCATCCCAGTCAAAAGGAGGACAGCCACTTTCTTCCCTCTACACAAAGGTGAAGTGTCCACCACCCAGGCAATTATAGGTCCATCAGCCTAACTAGCCTGTTTGCAAGGCCATGGAACATATTATCATGGACCTTATAAACAAGGACATAGGACAACGGCAGCCTCCAAACACTTGACTGCACACAGTTTGGTTTTGTCAAAGGGAGATCATGCCTGTTAAACTTGGTCAACTTCTTCAAAACAGTCACCAAAGCCATGGTTGAAGGGAAGAAGGTGCACACCACCTACCATGACCTAGCCAAAGCCTTCAAAACTATTCCCCACTTGGGCATAATAGATAAACTCTCCCAGCTAGGCATTAGCTCGTATATTACCAGATGGGTTGCTAACTGGCTCAATGATAGAACCCACTCAGTCAAAATAGGGGAATCCACCTCTAGTAGTATACCAGTAATGAGCGGCATACCCCAAGGATCAGTTTTGAGGCCTCTACTGTTTGGGATATACTTTTCTGAGGTGCAAGCCAAAACCAGTGGTCTGTGGTTGACCACGTTTGCAGATGACTACAAGCTGGGTACTGTCTTAAATTCCTCTAGTGATGTGAACATCCTCCAAGAGGGCATTAACCAAACTAATGACTGGTACCAGAAGCATGACCTCAAACTGAAAGCCAAGAAATGCATCATTATTATCTTTGGGGTAAATGGTGTCCCCACTAATTATCACATTAATAACGACATACTAAGCACACAATCAGTCATGAGGGACTTGGGCACCCAGGTTGATAGCAACCCGACTTTTGACCACCACATTACCTCTGTTGTATGGAAGGCTTTCTACATGGCCCACCTCATAAGTAAAGGTATTTCATTCAGGAACAAGGAGGTCATAACATCCCTGTATTCCTCCCTTATCAGACTCATTATCGAGTACAATGCTCCTTTTGACATATACATTGCCAAGCACATGCAGCAGCTGGAGAGACCACAGAGGTTCCTGACCAGGAAAAGCCAGGGTCTCAAGCATCTAAACTATACAGATAGGCTAAAAGCCCAGTCCCTCTACTCAGCCTCATACAGACTGCTCAGAGGTGACTTGTGTCTGGCATACAAGGCCATTTCAGACCCATCCTTGATGGAGTTGCTGCATATCCGTAAGTCAAACTCCATTCACACAACCCACACGCAATGCCTCAACCTGGTCTGTGACATTAATAGAACTTGTTGGCAGGATAGATTTTTGTCTCAAAGACTCCCCCATCTGTGGAATAGACTCTCTCTCCATGTCAAGCAGAATACCTCACTAGCCCTCTCTAAGAGGAACCTGGACAACTGGATGAGAAACAGAAAGTACACCCCTGGGGTCCAACCTGTGTCCCTGCTGGACATGGGAAACATTTGCTGACTTTGTGAGAACATGGGCAAAATTCTTAGCTAGACTTATAAGGGCCTCTGGGCCAATAGCCTAGTATCATCCTATGAACCTCTGAACCTATGAGAATATTCCTTCACTCCATATTCCAAAAGCAAATTATACATTGTTAAAGACATGTTACATGTTTTCCCAGCAACCTGTTGTACTATATGCAAAATATACAGATTTCAGTTAACTGATCAAAATTAATTGAAAGACAGTGTTCTAAAAAAAGGTACAAATCTATTTCCCCCATACCCCCACTAAATTACATATACTAACACTGAGATCATACAATACTGGGGAAAGGATAACCTTATCCCAGTATTCTACAATCTTGACAAAAAACAACAGGCTTCATGCACTTTCCTTTTGATGTGCATGCCATGTAATCATGTGGAGTTGAGTAACATGTTTTCCAAAGAACATGCATTCAAGACTGCATTTTAACTACAGCATATGGGCCATCTACCTATCTATCTATCTATCTATCTATCTATCTATCTATCTATCTATCTATCTATCTATCTATCTATCTATCTATCTATCTATCTATCTATCTATCTATCTATCTATCTATCTATCTATCTATCTATCTATCCATCTATCTATCTAACTGTCTCTCTGTCTAGCTGTCTAGACAGATATACTGTAAGATGGTGGCTGAGCACAGATGGGAAGCTGATATTCTACCAGCACTATTTACACTAACAGGGACTACATTATTAAGAGGTCAAGTTAATGTAGGCAGATGAATGCAAATAAGCATACTCCAGAGTCCCTTGGAAGGAGCTATAGGGCACAAAGCCTGAGTTCACACTAAGTGTTTTGAGAAAGGTCATTTGGAGGATCACCATGAGGCTAGAAGTAGGACCTGCATTTGCCTTGTATATGTAGAAGCTGAAAAGAAAGCAAGGTTGATTAGAAGGTATTAGAAGGTCTACCTACCTGGATGTTGAAGTATGTGGAACACTTACTGAGAACAGGGAAGTCATTATCTCTTTTCATTTACTGAGAACAGGGAAGTCATTATCTCTTTTCACTTACTGAGAACAGGGAAGTCGTTATCTCTTTTCATTTACTGAGAACAGGGAAGTCATTACCTCTTTTCATTTACTGAGAACAGGGAAGTCATTATCTCTTTTCACTTACTGAGAACAGGGAAGTCGTTATCTCTTTTCACTTACTGAGAACAGGGAAGTCGTTATCTCTTTTCATTTACTGAGAACAGGGAAGTCATTATCTCTTTTCATTTACTGAGAACAGGGAAGTCATTATCTCTTCTCACTTACTGAGAACAGGGAAGTCGTTATCTCTTTTCCCTTACTGAGAACAGGGAAGTTATTATCTCTTTTCACTTACTGAGAACAGGGAAGTCGTTATCTCTTTTCACTTACTGAGAACAGGGAAGTCGTTATCTCTTTTCACTTACTGAGAACAGGGAAGTCGTTATGTCCTTTCACTTACTGAGAACAGGGAAGTCGTTATCTCTTTTCATTTACTGAGAACAGGGAAGTCGTTATCTCTTTTCACTTACTGAGAACAGGGAAGTCGTTATGTCCTTTCACTTACTGAGAACATGGAAGTCGTTATCTCTTTTCACTTACTGAGAACAGGGAAGTCATTACCTCTTTTCACTTACTGAGAACAGGGAAGTCATTACCTCTTTCACTTACTGAGAACAGGGAAGTTACTGGAGCAGATGTCAATGGACATGTTGGTGAAAGGAACAGAGGGGATGAGGAAGTGATGGGCAGGTATGGTGTTAAGCAAAGGAATACAGAAGGTCAGATGGTAGTGGATTTTGCGAAAAGGATGGACATGGCTGTGATGAATATGTATTTTAACAAGAGGGAGGAGCATAGGGTGACATACAAGAGTGGAGGAAGATGCACACAGGTGGATTATATCTTATATAGAAGGTTCAGTCTGAAGGAGATTGGAGACTGTAAAGTGGTGGCAGGGGAAAGTGTAGTTAGGCAGCATAGAATGGTGGTCTGTAGGATGATGGTGAACAAGAAGAAGAGGAGGAGTGTGAGGGCAGTGCCAAGGATCAAATGGTGGAAACTAAAAGAAGGGTGATTGTGAGGTGGAGTTCAGGGAAGAGTTAAGACAGGCACTGGGTGGCAGTGAAGAGTTACTGAATAGCTGCTTAACTACAGCAGAGCTAGTAAGGGAGACTGCTAGAAAGGTGTTTGGTGTGACATCTGGACAGAGGAAGGAGGACAAGGAGACCTGGTGGTGGAATGAGGAAGTACAGGAGAGTATACAGAGAAAGAGGTTAGCGAAGAAGAAGTGGGATTGTCAGAGAGATGAAGAAAGTAGATATGAGTATAAGGAGATGAGGTGCATGGCAAAGAGAGAGGTGGCGAAGTCTAAGGATAAGGCATATGAAGAGTTGTATGAAAGGTTGGACACTAAGGAGGGAGAAAAAGGACCTGTACTGACTGGCTAGACAGAGGGACCGAGCTAGTAAAGATGTGCAGCAGGTAAGGATGATAAAGGATAATGAGGGAAACATACTCACAAGTGAGGAGAGTGTGTTGAGCAGATGGAAAGAGTACTTTGAGGGGTTGATGAATAAAGAGAATGAGAGGGAGAGAAGGTTGGATGATGTAGGGATAGTGAATCATGAAGTACAATGGATTAGCAAGGTGGAAGTAAGGATAGCTATGAAGAGGATGAAGAATGGAAAGGCTGTTGGTCCAGATGACATACCTGTGGAAGCATGGAGGTGTTTAGGTGAAATGGCAGTGGAGTTTTTAACTAGATTGTTTAATGAAATCTTGGAAAGTGAGAGGATGCCTGAGGAATGGAGAAAAAGTGTTTTGGTACCAATTTTTAAAAATAAGGGTGATGTGCAGAGCTGTAGTAACTACAGAGGGATTAAACTGATCAGTCACAGCATGAAGTTATGGGAAAGAGTAGTGGAAGCTAGGTTAAGAAGGGAGGTGATGATTAGTGATCATCAGTATAGTTTCATGCCAGGAAAGAGCACTACAGATGCGATGTTTGCTCTGAGAGTGTTGATGGAGAAGTACAGAGAAGGTCAGAAGGAGTTGCATTGTGTCTTTGTGGACTTAGAGAAAGCATATGACAGGATGCCTAGAGAGGAGTTGTGGTACTGTATGAGGAAGTTGGGAGTGTCAGAGAAGTATGTAAGAGTGTTACAGGATATGTACGAGGGTAGTGTGACAGCGATAAGGTCTGCGGCAGGAGTGATGGATGCGATTAAGATGGAGGTGGGATTACATCAAGGATGAGCTCTGAGCCCTTTCTTATTTGCAATGGTGATGGACAGGTTGACAGACAAGATCAGACAGGAGTCCCCATGGACTATGATGTTTGCAGATTACATTGTGATCTGTAGTGAGAGTAGGGAACAGGTGGAGGAGACCCTGGAGAGGTGGAGATATGCTCTAGAGAGAAGAGGAATGAAGGTCAGCAGGAGTAAGACAGAATATATGTGTGTAAATGAGAGGGAGGACAGAGGAATGGTGAGGATGCAGGGAGTAGAGGTGGTGAAGGTGGATGAGTTTAAATACTTGGGATCAACAGTTCAGAGTAATGGTGAGTGTGGAACAGAGGTGATGAAGAGAGTACAGGCAAAATGGAGTGGGTGGAGAAGAGTGTCAGGAGTGATTTGTGACAGACGAGTACCAGTAAGAGTGAAAGGGAAGGTCTACAAGAGGGTAGTGAGACCAGCTATGTTATATGGGTTGAAGACAGTGGCATTGACAAAAAGGCAGGAGTCAGAGCTGGATATGGCAGAGGTAAAGATGTTAAGATTTGCACTGGGTGTGACGAGGGTGGACAGGATTACAAATAAGTATAATAGAGGGTCAGCCCAGGTTGGAAGGTTTGGAGACAAAGCCAGAGAGGTGAGATTACGTTGGTTTGGACATGTGCTTGGGAGGGATGCAGAATATATTGGGAAAAATATGCTAAGGATGAAGCTGCCAGCTAACAGGAAAAGAGGAAGGTCTAAGATAAGGTTTGTGGATATGGTGAGAGAGGACATGCAGATGACTGGTGTGACAGAGCAAGATGCAGAGGACAGGAAGAAATGGAAACAGATGATCCGCTGTGGAGACCCCTAATGGGAGCAGCCGAAAGAAGAAGACGTACTGAGGACAGGGAAGTCGTTATGTCCTTTCACTTACTGAGAACAGGGAAGTCGTTATCTCTTTTCATTTACTGAGAACAGGGAAGTCATTATCTCTTTTCATTTACTGAGAACAGGGAAGTCATTATCTCTTTTCACTTACTGAGAACAGGGAAGTCGTTATCTCTTTTCATTTACTGAGAACAGGGAAGTCATTACCTCTTTTCATTTACTGAGAACAGGGAAGTCGTTATCTCTTTTCACTTACTGAGAACAGGGAAGTCGTTATCTATTTTCACTTACTGAGAACAGGGAAGTCGTTATCTCTTTTCACTTACTGAGAACAGGGAAGTCGTTATCTATTTTCACTTACTGAGAACAGGGAAGTCGTTATCTCTTTTCACTTACTGAGAACAGGGAAGTCATTATCTCCTTTCTTATCAGTAATGTGAACAGTGTTAAACTGTAGACATGGCATGTTACATTGGGGAAAGGCTACGAACTTACAGTAACTGAGTTTATTCATAATTCCTTATTTCCGTATTTCCACCCATAATCCTCAGAGGTCAGGGCTTGATGTAATTTCAGTGAAATTATGTAGTAATCTGCAGTGACAGTATTTATGTCTGCTGTCTGCCTGAGTCCAGGTGTTTAGGACTGCGCCCCTCAAACCAACGACCAGGAATCTCCTAATAACACTGCCTAAGGAGAGCTCCCTGATCCTAAAGACTGTTGCTCTCTCCCGGAATGTCGCTTGTCCTACTTCTTCCATCTGCCTGAGCTCAAGTGTTTAGGACTGCGCCCCTCAAACCAACGAACAGGAATCTCCTAATAACACTGCCTTTGAGACAGCTCCCTGTTGCTAAACACAGTAGGTGCATGCTTATTTCACCTTTGTCATCCATTGTTTGTTATTACTCTGTCTTTGAGGTTTGCACACTCACAAGAACTTCCGTGAGAACATTTGTCTCCCTCTCTGGTTTTTATTATAATTACCAGTTCCCCTCACCGACCACCAGATGGCAGCATAGCTTCATTAATCACTAGCTTGCGCGCCCTAGTGGCTTATCTAAGTGCAATTTTCTTTTTCTTTTTTAAATAATAAGGTAAAAGTTAAAGTGTATTACATTTATATAGCAACCCCTGACCGTTGTGCCTGACAACTCAACCTCTGGTCTGCTATATTCTAGTTTTCTGAACATAACGTACCTGCTTGCCATTAGGAAACACTGATAGTTTTTTCTAATTTTATTTATATCTTCCAGCTGGGCCAACCCACTTCACTTCCCTCCCCCAACCTCATTACTACCCACCCCCTCTTTCATTACATTTATACTTTCCACACCACACCCTTCCTTTCCTTCTACCCAGTCAGCAACTCTGATCAATTACCTCCTGTTCTCTCTCTCTCTCATAACCACTCCCACCACACTCTCCCGCCCTATGCCTCATTACCTCCGTCTTTCCCCCATTCCATCCATCCATACCACTAATTCCTCCTCTCATCTTTAATTATCCCTACCTTGCTCTCATTACACAAAACCACTGCACTACTCTTGCCTCTCTCTACCCTTGTCATATCATGTGGCCCATCTATCTCTCCCACACCTTTCTCTTCTTCCTCTCACTGATAGCCTCTCACCATACATCACTCAGCTATCAGCCCCTTTCACGTACTCTCAGCACCCACACTATCTCTCACCCACAATTGCGTCTATATTACATAATCAAACTTTTAAAAGTTCAAAAATATAATTAAAAAAAATAAACCAAAGAAAAAACCTACCTGAACAGTTTAAGCAGAGGGGCAAGCCCCCGTGCACCCCCTACACCCCCGTCTTTAAAAATACCAACATCAAGATTGTACTACAGTGCAGAAAAGGGAAATCTTCCCATTCCGCACTGTACGGAGAACTCAGTGGAAATGCTCAAACTTATAAAAGTTTGATTACATGGTGTCAACCATATGATGTTCGAACTTTTAAAAGTTCGACAACATGATATAGACCCCCACAATTAATCTCACCATCACTCTTCCCCATCTCACCATCTGACCTCTTCAAAATGACCTCTTTTTCTACTTCTTCTCTCTCCACTAGTCGGAAACCAGGTTATTCTACCACGCAGAACCGACTCTTTTATTTTCTCACTTTCTTTGACACACTTCTCTTAGATGGGTCATCCACCCTTACCCAGGACCTCCCACCTCTGCCTTGCACAAAATCACAACTCAAATCTCTCTCCCTCAACTACCCCTTCCTACCAACATTCCTCCACCCAAATCACTAAAACTTTTCTCTTTAAATATTCAAAGCATTGCAAATAAAGTAACAGAACTACTCTCTATCAGAAACTTGGCTTAAACTTCGCATCCTCAACGCTGAAATCTTTTCTCCAGATTACAATATATTTCTCTCAGATAGAACCAATAAGCAGGGAGGAGGGGTTGATATCCTCTACTCTGAAGTAATTAACCTGTCCTCTCTCTCTCCATCCCTGTTCCTTGCTTTTCACCTGCTGAAATTCTTATCATAAACTGTCACCTTAACCCTCACAGAAATGTTGCCATAGTCTCTATATATACCCCCCCCAGCCATAATATTCCTATCCTACAGAACTTTCTTTCCTGGCTCACTGAATATGTCCTTTACGAAACCATCATACTTGGAGACGTTACTATAGATTTGTATAAACTGTCCCTCTCATCCCCTATCCATAGTCTTAACCTTCATGAATTGCACCAACACATATCTACCCGAACTAGAGGTAACAAAAACTCCTCATCTGGAGCTATCCTTGACTGGATCCTTACCTCAGCTCCTAACCATTACCATAACCCTGGCATACATCCTATCTCTTTAAGTGACCACTTCCAAACCTTTATTCATAAATTCACCCAAAATTCACCCAAAGACCATACTTACAGAGTATGCCATAACCTTACCCATTTCGACCCAGACATATTTAACTCCAAACTATCTAGCATAAATTGACCCTTCCTACATCACCTCCCTCTCAATGAGGCTGTAAAGTCCTTCAAAAATATCTCCACAGGCACACTTGATTCTATTGCCCCCTCAAGAAAAATCAGAATTAAATCCAGCTATGCCCCCTGGCTAACAAAACAAACCCATTCGATCATGCACAAAAGAGACTGCACCTGGTAAGCCTGAGTTAAAAAAAATACCCTCTCTTACTTCAAACATACAAAGAGGTTAGGAACCTGACCAAAAACCTGGTCAACAAAGACAAGAGAGCTTTTTTTTCCCACTAACCAATGTTGTTAACATAAAAATCCAAAAAAATGTTGGACCACCATAAACAACCTGCTCCAACCTGGTAACCCTACTACTCCCAACCCCTTTCCACACAACACTGCTACTGAAACTGCCACCCTCCTTAACAGCTATTTAATAGAAACTATCCAAAAGCTCACACTTTCTGTAGATAATAGTACTTCCCCTCCAACGCCTCTATCACCTCAGAACAACACTCCTCCCAATACATTTTTTTCCAACCAGTTCCATTTTCTAATATTAAATTTCTCCTAAATAAACTTAAACCACGCTCCCCCTGTGCTGACCAACTTCCCCTCCTACTTCCTGAAAATAGAGCTGCAGCAGAAATATAGATGAAAAGGCACTAAAGGTCTATAGTGGTACAAAAACAAAAGCACAGAAGAAAAAAACACTTGAACCACTAGAAAAAAACACTTGAACCACTAGAAAAAAACACTTGAACCACTAGGCATAATATCTTAAAACACTTTAATAAAAGGAGCCAAGTATAAACAAGATAAGTGCTTTTTGGAAAATCTCTTCATCAGACAATCAATTACAGGTAAAGCATACAATGTAAATCACAACCAATCAGAATTTAGATAAAGGGCATCCGCTCCTTCAAAATAAGTTTGAAAGGCACAACCCCATTCAAACCAGAGCTTTTATCAGCCTGTAACTCTATAATCCAATGAACTTCACAAGACTCTGTATAGTTAACCAAATGTTCAGTCCAGTATTATCCCTAATATGCTGATATAAAGCATTATGTTCTGCTTGTAACCGTATGGCCGATAGATATTGTAAGATCCTTTGTTTTAGCTTTCTGTTTAAGGGTGATCAGATGTGTAAAAGCATTGGTATTGTATATAAATGAACAGACTTTACGGTGCCTGCATGAAAATGTCCCAGTTCTCCTTGAAACAATAGCTGCTGCAGTATTCAAATTTCTATTTGTACAAAGGAGATGTTTCAAGTTCTTACTGCACCTAAAGAAGAACATGGGCTTTTACCAGTAATATTATTAATAGTGTCATCTGTCAATAGAATTTATCAATTATTACTACTATATTTCATATGTGATCTCAATTTATCATTATGCTTATTAATGACAGGGGCAGAGTTATTCAGACCAGTAAGACCTATAGAAGCACTAGTGCAGCCCCATGGTTTTCTAAGAAAGGGCTTCAAAATAGATCTGCCCCTGTTTTACTGTAAAGCCTGTTTATTTATATCTAATACCAATATGCTGATTGTCAAACCAGTAATATCATCTATTTGGCTAGCTGTATTTTTTGTTCCTCATTTTATGTGTGTAAAACTAACTGTAAGCTAAAACAAAGGCTCTTACAACATCTATCAGCCATACACTTACAAGCAGAACATAATGCTTTATAGGTTCATAGGTTCATAGGCTGGTAATAGGCTATTGGCCCTAGGGTCTATACAAGCCTAGCTATAACAATTCCCTGGCTATTTCTTCCCACAATATTTACTTCCCTAGACCCTTGTCTACCAGGGTAACTGACATAATCCCCGGGGTGAATTTCCTATCTCCCATCCAGTTGTCAAGGTTCCTTTTGAAGAGGGCCAAAGATAGCATATTAGGGGTAATACTGGACATTCTTTTCATTTTTCAGTGCTACAAGTGGTTAGAGGAAAACCCAAGGGGGAATTTGGTTAACTATACAGAGTCTTGTGAAGTTCATTTTATTATAGAGTTACGGGCAGATAGAAGCCCTGATCTGAATGGGGTTGTGCCACTCAAACCTATTTTGAAGGGGCAGAGGCTCTTTATCTAAATTCTGATTGGTTGTTTGTGATTTAAATCATATGCTTTTCCTGTATTTGATTGATGAAGGGATTTTACCTGAAAGTGCTTATTTTGTTTGTACTTGGCTCTTTTTATTAAAGTGTTTTAAGATTTTATGTCTGATGGTTCTGTATTTCCTAAAAATAGCTGCATAATCCATTACTTACCCTGTCTCTGTACTTATCAATCACTCCATCTCTGAAGCCCTTGTCCCAGACATTTGGAGATCCTTCTATACAATCCCTGTCCATAAAGGTGGTAACTCAACCGATCCTTCTAACTTTAGACCCATTGCTATCTTGTCCCCCTATCCAAAATCTTGGAAAAGTACATCCATGTTCAGTTACAGAAACACCTTCTTTACAACAATCTCCTTACTACTACCCAACATGGCTTCTGACCCCACCATAGCACTGCCACCGCATTACTATCTTTACACAAACAATAGCTGAAGCGTGTGACAACAACTTGCTCATCTCCTATCTATTCCTTGATCCTTCAAAGGCTTTTGACACTGTCTCTCGCTCTAAAGTCCTAACTAAACTTTCAGATCTACATCTGTCTACCTCCTCCATCAACTGATTCTCTAGCTATCTCTTCAGCAGGCAGCAATCTATCCGCTGGCAAACTGTCCTCTCTCCATTCCTCCCTGTAAATACTGGAGTTCCCCAAGGATCAGTTCTGGGTCCCCTACTGTTTAATATATTCACTAGCAAACTTCACCCTGCTACTAACCTCTCTACAGTTCTACAATATGCCGACGACTCCACTCTTATCACCTCTGCCAGCAACATCCCTGAACTGCTAACTCTTATTTAACAAACCCTCTCCTCTGTCGAAAGCTTGCTCTTTGAAAACCAACTAATCCCAACAAAACCAAACTCCTTCTATTCTTCCCTAAAGCACTCACACAGCACAAACCCTATTTCTCTATCACCTCTCTAAACAACACCATTACTAAACCCGAACCCCATACCAAACTACTTGGAGTAATTATTGATGATGAATTAAAATTTGATATTCATATTCAACAATTTATAAAAAAGACCCACCAGAGGACTTCTCTATAGCAACCAGAAGTTTCTATCACCTTCCTCCAAACCCTTCCTTGCTCAGTCCCTTCTTCTACCCGACCTTCTTTACATTGCCCCTGTCCTTACTAATGTCCAAACATCACTTATCACCAAACTAGAGCAAACATATAATAAAATAGTCAGATTTGCCTCCAATCTCCTATATAAATCTCACCACTGTCTCACCCTTAATGTCACTCCAGTGGCCAGAATTCTCTAAACAACTTCTTCTAACCCAACTACACATTACACACTCTATCCTGAATGACCCTTCTTCCTGCTCCACTATCTACAATCTAATCTCCTACTACAACCCCCATCATTATCTCCATATTCCAGCAAACACCTCCTTCACATACACAAACCCAATAAAATTGGAAAGTCCCTCTACAGATACTCTGTAGCCCATGTTTGGCACTCATTCCCTCACAACTTAAAAAACATTCATCAAAAATACCTGTTTAACAAGAACTTAAATGTTTTTTTTCAAAAGACATGGTCATGCCCATGTCAATCCTCACTTGACCTAGCCCCCCCCACCTTTGCAGCTTAGCTGATTTTTCCCAATTAACTCATTACTTCCTTGTACTTGTTTTATAAGCCCTTTTCCTCCCTTTCCTCTCACTTCCATAGTGTATATCTATGATTCCACTTGAAATCATCAAATTACCATTTCATTGAATTGCAAATCATCGAGATTAAATCGTCGAAAACTCATTTCATCGAAAACTCATATCATCGAATCTCAAATCATCAAAAACTATAAATCAACTACAAATAACATCCCAGACACTGTTTACTATGCACCCCCACCCCCCGTAATAAAATATACCAACTCCAAGGCCGCACTACAGTGGGGTTAGGAAATAACCTCTTTCCCCCACTGTAGTGCAACCTTGGAGTTGGTATATTTATTTACGGGGGGTATGGGAGGTGCAGGCGGGCTTGCCCCCCTGCATAAACATAGTACAAACTTTGTAGAATGTTATTTGTAGTTGCTTTATAGTTTTTGATGATTTGAGATTCGATGATATGAGTTTTCGATTAAATGAGTTTTCGACGATTTGGTCTCGATGATTTGCAATTCGATGATTTCAAGTGGAACCATATATATATATATATATATATATATATATATATATATATATATATATATATATAGTTTTATAACAGCCATTTTTGTATCTCTGCAAATGTTTTTCTCTAGAGCTGTCAATTGTTGTTTGACCTGTTCTATGGACTGACGTGCTCAAATTGATGACTTGTACTATATCTGTTGATTTTATTCTTTTGCAACTACTGCAACAATTTGTAATATTTCTGTAGCTTTTCTCCTCGGGTCTCCACTGAAAACAGGCCCCTGGCTCAGTTGGACTAACCCAGTTAACAAATGTCAATAAGCAAATAAATAAATAAATGTTTGTGCAGATTCCAATATCCTGAAAGCAATCAAATGAACTTTTATCTAATTTTTTAAATACATTTGCTCATAAACTTAACTGATTGACCCTTGCCAGTACATTTTGAGACTGATCTTATTGCTAATATCAGTGTGTGTGTGTGTGTGTGTGTGTGTGTGTGTGTGTGTGTGTGTGTGTGTGTGTGTGTGTGTGTATGTGTGTGTGTGTGTGTGTGTGTGTGTGTGTGTGTGTGTGTGTGTGTGTGTGTGTGTATATATGTGTGTGTGTGTGTGTGTGTGTGTGTGTGTGTGTGTGTATATGTGTGTGTGTGTGTGTGTGTGTGTGTGTGTGTGTGTGTGTGTATATATGTGTGTGTGTGTGTGTGTGTCTGTGTATATGTGTGTGCCTGTGTGTGTGCATATATGTGTGTGTGTGTGTGTGTGTGTGTGTGTGTGTGTGTGTGTGTGTGTGTGTGTGTGTTTGTGTGGGTTCACCACAGATGGTCAAATGTAACAAATGTAGCAATGATTGAAAGGTAGATGATTATATGTACCAGCTTTTTCTGTGCCAGATTACGATACGGTGGAATCAGGAATGTTATGCTTTCCGCACTGTGTGCGATCATTGGGATGGTATGAACAATTAACAGGGGGTATAGGGTGCAGTGGGGGGGTTCCCCCTTGCAAAAAGGTTGTTATAGTGTGTTTCGTTTATTTTTCAATCCTCTCATGAGTGAGCATTTATGTTTGTCATTTGCCATTCAACAGCGTTTTTTTTATCTATTATATGACACACACACACACACACATATATATATATATATATTTGCCTATACATTACATACACATATGCATGTACTCATTGCACAGACACAATTAATTTATTTATGCTGTCTCCTTTTACCCAGATCTCAGATATCTTACCAGTGTAAGTATCTTAATTTTTTCACATTTTGGGAAAAAGCACTGCTTATTCCTGTAATAAACAAACAGTAATACATGATTTCTAATAATTTTAGAAACATTTTAGTATTTCAGTAAATTTTTTAAAGTGTGTGTCTGTATCACGTTTTTAATATTTTCCTTAAACGTTCTATCATTTGTGCATTTCATTCACAAGTACCGCTGACAAAATACTTTACAGCAACAGCATTTAGTAAAACATGTTTCCTGGTGTTTTGCTTAAATAAGTTTGCACTTAACTTACACACAGCAGCCCATATATCATCCAGGGTTTCTCCTGTATAGTACAGTAGCACAGGGGGCAGTCCTGGATAAACTTTCAATTGCCATCCATAGATCCAGGCAGATGCATCTCCTAAATGCTTTATTCCACATGAATCCCCTCGCATTATCTATGGCATGATTCCAGTTATTCTCACTAGGAGTAATATATAATTATTGATGATGAGATGGGTAAAGCCATTCTAACACCAAATGGAATACATTAATTCAAGCACCAAAAGGGAAACTAAGTTTAAAATGGCCCACAAGGGCAGCTAGAGTAGTACTTACATATGACCCCATGAACCTAACAGGGAATGAAGACACTGATGTTTTCGGTACTATTCAATATCTTGCCCAATAATAACTCACAATGATTTGGATAAAGCATTAAAGGATATCAAACCAAATACAGCCTCTGCTCCTGTTCAAATAAATGTCTGTTTCTTACAGAATATTATTAAAATGATATCCCCTTGTCTGTTTTGTTTATTTCAGGAATCTTTAAAATCTGGTTTTGTTCTAACTATCTGAAAGGATGCCATAGATGAACCTATTGAAAACTTTAGACTATTAAGTCTAAGTTGTATCCCTGGAAAGTATTTTGAAAGGGCATTAAAAAATTGATATAGGTTCATAGTTTAGTCCTAAGCTAACTGCCCTTGCAAGCCATTTTAAGCTTAACCAATTATCCCTTGTGAGACTCAACCCCTGCACCTTGTGTTTGTAAGGCAAACACCTTAGCCATTAAGCCACTCTCCCATAAACAGCTCTTGCAAGGCTTGAACCCAAGGACCCTGCACACCCTAGACAGGGTGATTTACCACTAAGCCATGACAAATATCTGATACAATAAGGTTGGTTGGATGGCAACAAGGAACTAAGGTTGGGTGGCACGATGCCAGGGTAATCCTATGGGCTAGGCTTATAAAGGCTCCAAGGCCATTAGCCTAGTACACACCTGTGAACCTATGAAGCTATACCATCTAATATGGAAATCCTCCAACACTGTTTTACTGCAAATCATTCTTGTCAGACAAACTTACTAAGTATCTAACAGTTGACTATGTAAGAGATCTGGGTATCAATACTGATAAAGATTTTTCTTTTGTTATGCATCTGTTGAATATGATTAGGAGATGCTATCATCACCTGAAAGATATTTTACGGACAGTAAAGAGTGGGGATGCTTGCATTTTGCTTTCAATCCAGAAATCTGTGATCAGATCAATATCTGTGATTAGATTAATATCTGTGATCAGATCAATATCTGTGATTAGATCAATATCTGTGATCAGATAAATATCTGTGAACAAATCGATATCTGTGATTAGATCGATATCTCTCTGTAATCAGATAAGTATCTGTGATTAGATCAATATCTGTGATCAGATCACGATCTAAATATGCTGTATCAGTTTGCAGTTATAATCCTTCACAGATTACTAGATTAGAAAGAATACAAAATATACTTTATTAGACTAAGTGTGCTAAGCAACTGAATTAATGGTACAGACTAGATCATTGTTCACCATCAATTACTAGTTGGTAAGGGGCGCCCTAATTTTGATACTTAAGTGTATTCATAATGATGCGCATGGACAGACATCAGAATTAAGTTTAGAGAACACCCTCTGGAAAATAGGAGCAAAAACATTTTTGTGGATGTTAATATTGTAAGAACTAAATTATTAAGGAAGACCTTTCACAATAGGGCAGATATTCTGTAGAATAAACTACTTATAATCAGGCTTTCAAGAAGGATTTGAATTAGTACTTGAGGCCCCACCAAGGCCTTCGACACCATCCCCCACTTTGGAATCATAGATAAACTTACTACGATGGACACTAATCCCTATGTCACTCGATGGGTTGCCAACTAGCTTACTGACAGAACCCACACTGTAAAAGTAGCTGACTCAAAATCCAGCTCCAGACAAGTAACAAGTGGAGTACCTCAGGGTTCATTCCTGTGACCACTGTTGTTTGGCATCTTCTTCTCTGAAGTACAGGCCAACACTAAGGGATTCTGGCTAACAAAGTTCACAGATGACTGCAAACTGGGAGCCATTACTGAATCCCCAAATTATGTAGATTTTCTACAAAAGGGCCTATACAGAAACAAATGCTTGGTGCCAGAGCCATGGGCTCAAGCTCAGTGACAAGAAATGTATAGTTATCCCCTTTGGGAAAAAACATGTACCCGTGAATTACCACAAAGGTGGCAGTACACTAAACACCAAAAGTGTGATAAGACACTTAGGGACACAGGTGGACGGTGGTCTCACCTTCGATAACCACATTGCCACAACAGTCAGGAAATCCTTCTATGTGGCACACCTCATCGCTAAGGGCTTTTCATCCAGAAAAAAAGTAGGTCATTGTCCCACTGTACTCATCCCTCATTAGACCCATTATAGAATACAATGCTCTGTTTGGAATGCACATATCAAGACATCTGCAATAACTGGAAAGGCTGCAGAAATACCTCACTAAAAGAATCACAGGCCTAAAGCAGATGCCCTATGCTGACCATCTAAAAGAACTCCAGCTATACTCTGTCACATATCATCTACTCAGAGGCGATCTCTACTTAACATACAAGGCCATGTCAAACCCAGAGCTGTTGGACAGGTTACACTTAAAGAAATCCCAATCCCTCAGAGCCACATGCTCTAGGGATCTAAACATTGCCATCACAATAAACAAAACATGCTGGAGGGATAGGTTTCTGACCCAGAGACTTCCCAGACTCTGGAGTAGACTCCCCATACATGTCAAGCAGAGCGCCTCTTTGGCCCTCTTCAAAAGGAACCTTGACGATTGGATGGGAGATAGGAAATTCACCCCGGGGATCACATCAGTCACCCTTTTAGATAGGGGTCCTGGAAAGTAAATATTGTGGGATGAAATAGCCAGGGAATTGTTATGGCTAGGCTTGTATAATCCCTAGGGCTGATAGCCTAGTACCAACCTATGAACCTATGAGTATCAAAGCTTTTGACCAAACTCTGTTAGGTGACAAACTCTTTGAAGGTGTGTTTTAGGCACAGAATTTGTAAACTAACAGTACTGAACAATGAACATCGAACACTGGACATTGAAAATTGAACATTGGACACTGGACATTGAACACTGGACATTGGGCATTGAACATTGGACACTGGGCAATGAACATTGGACACTGGACATTGAATATTGGAAACTGCACACTGAACATTGAACATTGGGCACTGAACATTGGACACTGGGCATTGAACATTGGGCATTGAACATTGGACACTGGGCATTGAAAATTGAATATTGGGCACTGAACATTGGACACTGGACATTGAACATTGGGCATTGAACATTGGACATTGAACACTGAACATTGGGCATTGAACATTAGACACTGGGCATTTAACATTGGACACTGGACATTGAACATTGAACCTGTTATTTGACTTTTTCAGTACCCACACAAAACGCTTGCATATTTGCCAGGAAAAAAATGTATTTACTTCTGCAGTGTTCCCTGTCTGGGCCAGTAATCAAGGAACCTGAATTCTCACCACTGATACAGGAGAGGAACATTCACTTGGAACAAAAATGGATACACTCAATATTTCCAGATGCAGATCTCTCTGCATCAAGCATAATTTCACTTAAGAGCACACAGGGAACACACTCAGCCCAGGTTCTGGATGTCTCTATATCTGTCTCTCTCTCTGGGTCCTCAATAAGACTCCCTACTGGCACAGTTGTAGGGTTAGGCCCTCAGCCAACTGTCCAAGCTAAGTCCTCCAGCACCCTCTCTGTGAAACCAATGCTTAGTGTTCCTTCTCCAAGTAGCTGACACACACACTCTTTGAGATTTAGTATTCACACAAACATACACACACACGCGCGCACACAAACACACACACACACACACACACACACACACACACACACACACACACACACACACACACACACACACACACACACACACACACACACACACACACACACATCTGGGAAAGGCTGACACAGGTTTACTAGCTATGCCACCTTCTGTCCAGACTATAAGGTAGTTTCACTGTCCCCAGTCAGTTACTTTAAGGCTCTTAAAAAGGTATCTAATTATACTGAGTGAGGTTAATATTAATACAAATAGTAATGTTGACCAAACAGCAAGGCTTTCAGGAATGGCCACAGTTATCACCAAATAAATATATGCAAATACTCTCAAAGTTTAAATATTTTCTTAAAAGGACCAGCCACAATGAAAAGTTTAGATATATTTAATAATAAATAATAAAAGAGCAAGAGAATACTAAATAGCTATTTACAATAAACACCAGAGTTTCAGACACAGGAAATATTAAAACTAACACAGCTGGAAAGATCCACACAGTTACAGAAAAATAATGGTTACTTACTCTCACTATACTTTCCTGACCAATCTAAAGAGTACTAGTCCCTAGTCACTTACTAGTGCAAGGCAGGATGAAGTGGGTGAGTGGTCCTCCTCCTTTAGAAACCATAAATATGACCAATATGAAGGCAAACCATTTGGAATGCAATAATCCAAGTAACAAGCAAAGAATTCCAAATATTGGACATGTTGAGTCAGATACAAAAATGTACTGAAAGTACCAAAAAGCTTTCAGGAAATACCCTTCTTCAGTGCATATAGAGCAACTTTAAAACTAGAACTTTATTTAAATAGTTAAAAATGACAACACCCAATCAAAAATCAGTTCCAATCAATCAATTAAGACTTAAAGCAAACAATCCCTATAAAAACCTATATATGCATCTCTCTCTTTTTATATATATATATATATATATATATATATATATATATATATATATATATATATATATGGGTCTATATTTCAAACAAGAAAAGTATGACCTTACTTTCGTGAAAGTGCACTTTAACAAAAGTGCACTTTCACGAATTCTGGTTCAGCAAACCGGCAATAAAAATGAAAAACAACACATTAAACTCCATTTTGCAGGGTGGGTAAGCCTCCTACACCCCCCCCCATGTGGGGGACACAGCCCCCCACACCCCCGCTACATTACATACTAACTCTGAGATCGTACTACAGTGGGGAAACAGGTATATTCCCTTGTCCCCACTGTAGTGCTCTGTTTTATTTTTATTGCCAGTTCGCTGAACTACCAGTGAAAGTGCACTTTGTTTTAAATAACATAGCTCAGACTTTTCTTGTTCAAAATAATGATATTTCAATCAAAAAAGTAGACCCATATATGTATATAACATGTATAAAAATGTATATTCATAAAGCACATATAGAAATGCATTATAAAATATGTTAGAAATCATTTCAAAACCATTTGTTTCTTTTTGAATATAGGTTTAATGCTCACTGCTGTATTTAAACCAGGTATACAGTCCACACTTAATTGTATAATCCACTGATATTCATATATCTCTAAAATATTATTTATATCACCACCCCTTTTATTCTCAAACTTAATTTCTATTACTTTAAAGTGAAAGCTATGTTCCCCACCCTCTTCTCTTATATGACTAGCCAGAGAGTGTTTATTTACATTTCTTTGTATCTCTAATTTATGCTCAATAATCTTGTCTTTAAGTCTCCTATTACATTTACCTATGTAGAAGGCAAAATATTTTATACGATTTGCTAAGAATAAAATGTTTGGGTATGGTATGTTATATGGGTTGGAGACAGTTGCACTGACAAAAAGGCAGCAGTCAGAGCTTGACGTGGCAGAGTTGAAGATGTTAAGATTTGCACTGGGTGTGACGAGGATGGACAGGATTAGGAATAAGTATATTAGAGGGTCAGCCCAAGTTGGAAGATTTGGAGACAAAGCCAGAGAGGCAAGATTACGTTGGTTTGGACATGTGCTGAGGAGGGATGCAGAGTATATTGGTAAAAAGATGCTAAGGATGAAGCTGCCAGGTAACAGGAAAAGAGGAAGGCCTAAGATAAGGTTTATGGATGTGGTGAGAGAGGACATGCAGGTGGTTGGTGTGACAGAGCAAGATGCGGAGGGCAGGAAGAAATGGAAACAGATGATCCGCTGTGGCGACCCCTAACGGGAGCAGCGGAAAGAAGAAGAAGCTAAGTATAAAATATCACAAGTGTTGAATGTAGCATATTTATCAAACATGAACTTTCTTCCAGTAGTAGGATGTACAATTTTTTTTTTCAAAGTCTTTACACCATATGCAATTAAAACAGGGGAACTTACTTCTTTGCTCTAAAGTGTGACACCTGGTGTCTTTATAGCATAAATGCCTTTTTAATTTTGGGCAGTTATGATGTGCAAAATAAAGTTTATTACCTATAATCTTTTTAATTTCAGGCATGGCCATTAAAATATCCCAGTTCTTTTCTATAATATCTTTAACTCCATTAGATCTCCTGCTGTATGTGGTAAAATATTTCATATGTTCTTCACTCTTAGAACTTATATTATCATCTTCATTTCTACATTGGCTTGGCTTTAGTCTGCCTCATATTCATACCTTCTCCCTTTATTTGTTCTAACAAATCAGCATCATAACCTTGTCACTTAAAGTCATCCATCTTCTTTTCCATTTGATTAATACATTAGGTGTCATCTGTGTTAAGCTGGCTAGCTCTTAACAGCTGGCTCTTAATTATACCTTTAAATATGTGAGGTGCATGCATGCCATTTTGATGTGTATATCTATTCACTTGTACCTCTTTCCTGTAACTCATAGTGGTAATGGTATTCCCTGTTCTCTCTAATTTTATATCCAGGTACTGTATGCTGTCCCTAGAATATTTAGCTGTAAATTTCAGACAATTAGTTGCCTGGTTCAAGTGCTCAATAAATATTTCTAATTTCCCGAAAGCTTTGTGGTACTTTCAATAAATCTTTTTATCTGACTCAACACGTCCAATATTTGGAATTCTTTGTTACTTGGCCTTCCTCCTTTGTCATGTTCTAAGAACAGACTGCTCCTGGGACTTCAGCCTCCTCTAATATTAAAACACTATTTCTGTACAGAATGATATCGCATACATCTAGTCATCTGACTTTTGGCTGTCATGCTATCACCAACACTAGAAGCTGCCAGAATTTTAACACCGACATGTCAATAATACACACACAAGAGCATTACTCAGATCTGGTGCAGCTGCTGGAAGTCATAAAACAATTTCAAACCTCTAGCCTTCCAGAGCGGCAATTAGCTTTCTGCTAGAGACAATAAAGAAGGCTTCCTAATACTTGGTTTCCTAGATGTTTTGGCTACAACCACAACTGTAGGATACAATCTTTATGTATAATTTAATTTCAACTATTTTTCAAAGCTTGCTGCAGCTGGATGGTGATTAACTTCTTCCCTTCCAGTATCCTCTGTTAAAACATACATTTAATTCACTTATAATAATGCATGTACATTTCTTTTCTTTCCAGCAGGGTACATTGTTGATACATTTTAATACAAGCAGCTTTACAAACACATTTTCCAACACAAGCATCTCTACAAATCAGTGTGATATACAAGTGATATATAATTATTTGCAAAATTCAAGCTAGCTATGTTACGGGTTATGTTACACATCCACTGCCCTACTTCTCCTGGCATGGCTGGCAGTACCTCCTATTGTTACATCCCCAATAAATTATTTTATTTTCATTTTTTTTCTTTCCTTCCTTCTTCCAAATTTTCTGTTTGGAGTAGCTAAAATTTGTCAACTAGTGGTTTATACTTGTCAGTAATATGTTATCCCATTTGAATATGTACATTATAATCTTTAATAAAGATGCATCAAAATAAAGATTACTGCAGATTAACTTCTACTAACTATAAAATGATGGCTCTCCACCTCCCACTCTCCCTACTTGTTTTCCCATAGATAAAGCCCCTAGATTTCTAAAACAAAAAAAAAAAAACAGATACTGAAACAGTTATATTAGTAATTGCACACTCTTAGTTATGTTATAAGATGTTATTATTGCCAAAGTATGCTCAAATGAAAAAGAACTCCTGTATTATTTTATCTTGTTAATGCTATCTATTATATTGCACGCTGAGTAGGCTCAACGGTATTAAGCCCCTGAATGATGTATCTAGTGGATGCGTATCCATTGTATTTTACTGTTATTGGAGCTTTTGTCCCCGGGTCTCTGCTGAAAATGGACCTGTGTCCAGTTGGACCTTCCAGGTAAACAAATGTAAAATAAATAAAAATAAGGGGAGTGTACATATATAAGCATTTACTGATGTGCATTGGTAGATACATGTGTGACAAATCCCACTCTATGTAGCATGCTGTAAGTCAAGCATTAATATCCTTTTATCAGTCCTGTTGCATCATTTTGATTCTATTCTATAAACAGTGCTGCCCTTAGGTAGAATTTGGAAAGGATCTTCTCACATACAAAGTACTCTACACAAATGCGCACAGTGTAAGTGAATTGTGAGAGGCAGTATTTAGAACAGATTTACTCACTGTCTATGTGACTGCTATCCATGAACATTATGCACCATGGAGCAGGCTTCATATGACATAAATTAAAGCATGTTGGGGTTCATAAACATGGTATCACAATGGGGTAAAACAGTGTATGCTGTGTTACTTCTTTGTTCATAGGTGTATACTTGGCTAACAACCTCTATGGCCCTTAAAACCAAGCCAAAAACCCAAAGTGACACACAAAATGTATATTTGATTTATAGGGGATGATTTAGTGACTGCCTGTGTCCATCAGAAACATAGGAGCCAGTCCAGAGGTGAATTTGTGTAGCCATTATTCTTCAAGCAGAGTATGTTTGCAAATCATTCCCTGTCAGAATGTGTGCCATTCATAAAAGTAAATGCTTTGGACTACCAAGTGGTCTCAATGAAGTAATTGTGGGAATTCAGCAAGTTACAGTCCAAAGATGTACTATCTGGTAATGAAGGGATCCCCCTCCCCTGCTAACGTGTTGTTCAGCACACATAGCTGAGTAATGTATTAGCACGGTATATTAAAAAATAGAAATGAAAACCCCTGTCGCATGGAAGAAAATCCCCACAAGTGACTGAGTTCCCCAATGTGCAGACAAATCTGCTACCACACCTTAACTTGGTCCTGCCTTCATACAGTGATGCCATCAAGCTCCTGCCAATGGGAGCCTACACAGCAGCAGATATCCTCACTACTATAATATGGCAATGTGCCTGGTCCATGATCATGGCTTGGGAGTGAAGCATTTTTATGACTCGGCCCCAAGGCATGATGGTAGAGCACAGAGCAGTGGTGACAGGCGGTTGGGAGTGTTATACTTTACCGAATTGCACTTAGTCACCAGTTTCATGTTGCTTCAATAACACACAAATAACTTTACTACAGCAACAGGAAGTTAACCATGGTACAATATATAGGTGCAAGCAGCTTCTTGGCATAACACATGGCTCTGAAACATCAAGCTGTCAACTTTTTGATATAGCAAGCAGTGATTATTGGAAAAGGTTGATGGTAGCATCTCCTGGTTTTCTTAAGCTCTACTGTATATTTGGAAAATATATGAGTAAATGAAAAACAACATAAGCGAGTGTCATCATTTCTTATATTGACATCCTGATTAGCATGTCTTAGCCTCTACAGCATGACAAGCCTGACATATATCAGATATGTTTGTGATTTGTAAAACTTCAAAACAACTGTGATGCTTCCATATATGAAGACAGCAGCTAATTATGGTATAATATTTTATTTCCTGTTTCATTATAAGTGCACTCTGCTTCTTTTTGCAGGTACAGTTTAAACACGCAGAAACAGCTTTTTATTCCAAGGAACTGGTAAGTCTTGTACCTCGTCTGGGAACATCACAATCATGAGAAATATAAGAAACTTCAGCTGGTTCATTTTGCTTTTATTCTGTTGCTTTGCATCAGTTTTATATATTTTATTTACTATTTTGTTTAAAGAGCTATATGAGCACAAAAAATTTATTATATTAAAAAATACAAGTCAAGTCAGACGATGATCAACCCATTGTATCCCCAGTGCCCAGAAGATATCCACTTGACTTTGTTTATCCATATAATTATAGATTTGTCCTTATCGAACCAGACAAGTGTAAGCACAGTGTTCCATTCCTGGTTCTTCTCATCACTGCACGACCCACAGAGACTGAACAAAGACATGCAATCAGAAAGACTTGGGGTAATGAAAATTGGTTGCCAGGTGTCTCAGTTATAAGGCTTTTTTTAATAGGCCTTCCAAGCTCATTTGCCATCCCTGTTCAGGCTATGCTAGAAGAAGAAGAAAGCATGACATTCCATGACATCATTCAGCAGGACTTCATGGACGCCTATGTCAACCTGACCATAAAAACAATGATGGGACTTGAATGGCTGAAGAAATTTTGTCCCTATGCTTCTTATGCCTTAAAAACAGATTCAGACATGTTCCTTAATACAGAGTTGTTGGTCCGTATTATCGATCCGAAAGTGCCAACACGGGAAAACTATTTCAGTGGTTACCTATTAGAAGGAATTCTTTCACCACGATCTAAAGCAGATAAATGTTATATTCCCCTTGAGCTGTATGAGAAGGTCCACCTTCCTCCATACTGCATAGGGGCAGACTATTTCTTTTCTGGTGACATTGCCACAAAGATATATGATATTGCCCAGGTTATTAAACCCTTCAATGTAGAGGACGCTTTTGTTGGAGGTTGTCTGAAAACACTAAAAATCAGTATCACAGTGACTTCAAGGTCCTTGTTTGAGAGATTCAGAATTATGATAAATGCAAATATGCAGGTGTCATATATGTCCATGAGGTTAGACCAGAGGAGCTTATAAAAATCTGGCCAGATTTTCTAAATGCAAATACCACCTGTCCAGTATTAAAAACCATTTAATTAAAGTACACACTGATACGAGTTAGCTGGTTATGACACTTCTGATACCAAGGACACCATATTGTTCCCACTGATGTGAAAGTGGGTGAGAATATCCGTGCTGGTACAAGTAAAGACATTTGAAACATTGGACGACAATCCTGAGTCAATACCTTCTGACAGTAAAGTTATAATCATTTTTAAATCAGCATGTGATTTAATAAAAATTAATTCTTAAATAAGGAGATGAGCCCACATTGTTATTCTAAAGGACAAAAATCGAATGTTTGCTGACCTAAAACTGCAGCATATGTGTCTGTAATGCCAGTCTATATCATTAGATTACTTACTAATTATTAAAACACAATGCATGTAGGAAGAATATTTACATTATATAAAATATAAAAGCAGCATTTAGAAGCCAGCAGCTTTGAGTGTTTGTAATGTACTGATATATCAGCCACTGGCAAATATGCAGCATGCACACAAAACTGACGATAACGCCGATTCCATTGTTTTACACGAAGTGCATCAGAAATACTACACATGGAGAGTTGTTCGGAAAATTAAGTTGCATATATTCATATTTTTGTGGGATTTGGAGGAAAATACATTTTCTTAATGTTTATGTTCTTTGCGAAAATGCTGTTAATGTAACTTAGCTTTATTTCACCACATTAGAAATGTAAAAATAAGGATGCTGTACATTTAGAAAACCAAGGGCACTAGTGAAGAAGAAGAGGCTCGACTCCCTTGTTGTGCTTTCAACACTTTATTATCACTCACAGTGCTCCAACACACGTATAGCACATAAACGCTATTTCACAAAACTCAATTACGATTGACATGGAAAAGAAATTAAGGGGTGAACTTTCCAAGAACAAAATTTCATTTAATCTCACCAAGGAAGAAAATAATTTATTAAGAGATCTACGGTGTGACACGTCAATAAGAGGCATTAAACCTGATAAAGGAGGTGGTACTGTCATTATGGACCAAATCTTTTACGAAGCCAAAGTGATGGATTTATTGGAAAATTCAGAGAGGCATGCTAGGGCTTCACTTAATGAAATTAATATAGGTAACAAAAAAATATATTTAGCCCTTAATGATTTACTCTTGGAAGGTTCGATTGACATTCAAACTTTTAAATACTTACATGTTGAAAAACCTAAAGTCCCCACAATATTTGGTGTTCCAAAGGTTCATAAAAATGTAGAAAATCCCCCAATAAGACCTATAGTAGCCTCAGAAGGCTCAGTTACAGCGCCCTTGGCCAGATGGCTAGATATTAAACTAAAGGATCTATCAATGGAGGGCAATGGGGTAGTGAAAGATTCATGGGATTTGTTACAGAATTTAACACAAGATATATTTGATAAGAATATTACTTTCATCACGATTGATATTGTGGATCTATTTTCTTCCATACCATATAGCGAAGGAATGAAATGGTTCGAAGAAGCATTGGTGAAATATGCGAAATTTAGTAAAAATGATTTTTATCTTATTTTAACATTAATGGATTTAATTCTTAGTAACAGTTACATACATTATGAAGGTGAGTTCTTTAAACAAATCCAGGGGGAAGCTATGGGGGCGAGATGCGCCCCCACATACACAAACATTATTTTGTCTGCCTGGGAGGATAGATACATTATTAACTCTGAGTTTAAACACTGTTGGAAATTTTATAGGCGTTTTTGGATGATATGTGTTTTTTATGGGTAGGATCAGAAGATGAATTTTGCACTTTTTTTAACTACATTTCAAATTCAACTAATTTCTTGGTCTTCACCTATCAGTGTGATAAGAATATTTTAAAATATTTGGATATCTTGATAGGAAAAGGCGAACATGGGTTCTTTTCAAAAATCTATAGAAAAGAAACTTTTTCAAACTCGTATTTAGCTTATAATAGTGCACACCCTTACCACCAGAAAAAAGGGATTGTAAAGGGACAATTTGTAAGGGGCAGCAGAATGACATCAAAAGAATCAGACTTCAATGATGAGTGTATATTACTGCATGAAATGTTTAGAGATAGAGGATACCTCATTAAACTTATAGAGGCAATAGAAAAGGAGGTTAGACAGGAAGACATGATAAATTTAAACCCATCTTAGGTAACAGAACAGGATGAAAAAATGAAGAATTAAAAGTTGACAAATATGAGGGCGAAAGCAATTTTGTGGTGGACTTTAGTGGGGAAGCAGTAAAGATTAGAAAAATTCTAGAGGATGAATGGAATAGATTCAGAGAAATTTCTGACCTTGAAAGATTGTTTGTTCAGCCACTAAAATGTACTTATCGAAAGGGTAAGAGTTTAAAGACAATTTTGGAAGGCAAAAATGGCATGAATACAGTAAGAGAAGGAAAAGTAGGAACATTTAACTGTGGAAGATGTTCACAGTGCCCACATATTTCTACAAGAGCAACAATTTATATCAAAAGCAGGGATTTTCTGATTCAAAGCAAAAGTTTCGCAAATTGAGAAACCAGTGGTATAGTTTATATAGGGTTGTGTGATCATTGCGATGCATTCTATGTGGGAAAGTCAGAAAGAAAACTGAAAAACAGAATTTGTGAGCATTATTACGAAATTAGGACAAAATGTACACACAATGCACTTTATAGGCACAAAATTAGCTGTCAGGAGGCACATTTTAATTTTTTCGTTTTAGAAGTTGTGGAAAAAGATATAAGGGGTGGATTATGGGAAACTTCCATAGAATACAAAGAACTATTGTGGCAATTGTTCTTGGAGGCTAATAACCCCCCAGGATTGAATGACGCAGTTTCCCTTGCCCCAGTTCTAAAGATGAGGGCAGCTAAACTTTAGTTATTAATTTATTCATTTACTATAGGTTAGATCTTTGGTCACAAAATAGGCAGAGTTTTTATGAATTTCTTGAATATTTTATATTATTCATTGAAGCTGTATGTCTTCCAAGTATTTGTTTGTAAATATTATATTACAACACTAGATGGTGCTAACACCCACTGACAATGAAAATGTGTAAGTTTATTGTACATGCATCATTTATGTATTTATATAAAGTATTTTAAATGTATTTTATAAAAGTACTTATTTTAGAAAGTTGTTTTTAGGTATTATGCTAATATTGTTAGGTTTTAAAATGTGTTTTTCTTTAAATGTTAAGTATTTTTTATTTGGTCTGTTTCCTATGGAAGTGCTTACTAATTAAAGTATTTAAATGCCTTACTGACTAATTAGACAATTAACTTAAAGGATATTTAAGGATAGGGGTGTGGTAGATAAGCATTCTGTTATACATCAGAAGAAGTCATTGGAAACGAAAACGCATTGAGTTTTGTGAAATAGCGTGTATGTGCTATACGTGTGCTGGAGCGCTGTGAGTGATAATAAAGTGCTGAAAGCACAACAAGGGAGTCGAGCCTCTTCTTCTTCACTAGTGCCCTTGGTTTTCTAGTTGGACTGTTTTTGGCACTTGACCTCTGGTTTTACCTTTTCGATGCTGTACATTTCTCGTTAACTATGCAACCTAGCAGAGAAGTTATTTCTCTACCCACCACACAGATGTGTATGTGTATATAAATGGGCGGGCACATGATAACATGATATTGTAATGTTTATTCCACTTCCAAATTATTCCTATCCAAAGTACATGGTGGTATGAAAGTAAGCTTAGGGGGCCTTATGTTATTACAAACAAATAAGCAGAATGTGTGTGTGTGTGTGTGTGTGTGTGTGTGTGTGTGTGTGTGTGTGTGTGTGTGTGTGTGTGTATGTGTGTTTGTGTGGGTGTGTGTTTGTGGACAGATGCAAAGTGCAATTTGTTTTAATTTATTAAGAATATGCATTAGCAATTACAATTTATAAATCAGTTTATAAAACAAGATATAGAGCAGCACCGTGAGATAGTTTAAGACACTGACTTATAACCTAATACATCTGTTTACAAATAACATTAATAAACAGAAGAGAACTGTACAACTTAGAATAGCAGTATAAACAGGAAATAACTGGAAGAAATTCTTTCAATTACAAAAAAACTGTACCGGGTGCCGGTGTCTTCTTCATGGGCCGAGTTTTCTTGTACCTTGCAAAGTAAAAGTCTCTATACATTGTACTTTGGTTAATAATGTTTTAGTATGTAGAGTGGAGGTAGATGCCAACAAAATCTGGACCAAACCTTACTGTCAGTACCTTATGTACTCATTATACTGTCTGTAGCTTCTGTACTCATTATACTGTCTGTACCTTCTGTACTCATTATACTGTCTGTAGCTTCTGTACTCATTATACTGTCTGTAGCTTCGGTGCTCATTATACTATCTGTAGCTTCTGTACTCATTATACTGTCTGTAGCTTCGGTACTCATTATACTATCTGTAGCTTCTGTACTCATTATACTGTCTGTAGCTTCTGTACTCATTATACCGTCTGTACCTTATGCACTTACTGTACTGGTCGTAAATTCTGTACACAGATTGTCATATTTTACTGTCTGCAATAACAGTGCTGATAAACTGAAACAGACTGAATTATTATGTCCATAGCATCACTACTCATTATACTGTCTGTAGCTTTGGTACTCATTATACTGTCCATAGCTTCTGTACTCATTATATTGTCCACAGCTTCTGTACTCATTATACTGTCCATAGCTTCTGTACTCATTATACTGTGTGTAGCTTCTGTACTCATTATACCCTCCATACCATATCTACTCATTATACTGTCCGTAGCTTCTGTACTCAATAAATTGTCCACAGCTTCTGTGCTCATTATACTGTCCATAGCTTTGGTGCTCATTATACTATCTGTAGCTTCTGTACTCATTATACTGACTGTAGCTTCTGTACTCATTATACTGTCTGTAGCTTCTGTACTCATTATACTATCTGTAGCTTCTGTACTCATTATACTGACTGTAGCTTCTGTACTCATTATACTGTCTGTAGCTTCTGTACTCATTATACTGTCTGTAGCTTCTGTACTCATTATACTGTCTGTACCTTCTGTACTCATTATACTATCTGTAGCTTCTGTACTCATTATACTGTCTGTAGCTTCTGTACTCATTATACTATCTGTAGCTTCAGTACTCATTATACTGTCTGTAGCTTCTGTACTCATTATACTATCTGTAGCTTCTGTACTCATTATACTGTCCATAGCTTCTGTACTCATTATACTGTGTGTAGCTTCTGTACTCATTATACCCTCCATACCATATCTACTCATTATACTGTCCGTAGCTTCTGTACTCAATAAATTGTCCACAGCTTCTGTACTCATTATACTGTCCATAGCTTCTGTACTCATTATACTGTCTGTAGCTTCTGTATTCATTATACTGTCTGTAGCTTCTGTACTCATTATACTGTGATTAGCTTATGTACTCCTGATACTGTCTGTAGCTTCTGTACTCATTATACTGTCTGTAGCTTCTGTACTCATTATACTGTCTGTAGCTTCTGTACTCATACTGTCTGTAGCTTCTGTACTCATTACACTGTCTGTAGCTTCTGTACTCATTACACTGTCTGTAGCTTCTGTACTCATTATACTGTCTGTACCTTCTGTACTCATTATACTGTTTGAAGATAAAAAACTGCAAGGAACCACCATGAAAAGTAAAAAGATTTAATGTAGAACGAGCGCTTTCACGCACATTCAGGTGCGCTTCATCAGGTTACAATTAAACAGAAAAAATCACTCTCTTATATACAAAGACAGATTTCAATTAAACAATCAATTGAATAATAATTAAACAATTAAAACTGTAGTAATTCCAAAATTTAAAGGAGCAAAGGTTCTTGATAGCTACCAAGTATCAGAGCTCAAACAAACAAGTACCTTACATATGAAAACGCATAATTCATCATCAATAAAAATGACATTAATAAAATATATATCATAAGTTATATATATATTTTCAATATTAAAACTTCTCTCCATATTATCCACAGGCTTTAATAACAAAATTCAATAGGCCGCATATGCTGCGAACCAAAAATAATAATATTTTGTTAAGATCATTTGTTACATACTAATGTATCTGTCAGGAATTCCAATAAAGGATATTAGCTTTTGACAAAAACACTTATATTTAGTGTTTACTAACCTGACTGGAAAGTATATTGCCTATGCATTAAAAACCGTGCCTCATGTTTAACGGCAAAATAATCAAAACCATCATGGGAAAAAATATTCTATTGCTACGGAGCTATACCCAGATAATATTTTGGTCATATATAAACAATGCAAATGCTGCTTATTGCCTAGCATCAACTAGTTAATAGCAAAATTCGATAAGCGGCATATGCTGCAAACCAAAAATAGTATTTTATTAAGGTCATATGTCACATACTAATATATCAGTCAGGAATTCCAATAAAAGATATTAGCTTTTGACAACAATACTACATTTAGTGTTTACTAACCTGACTAGAAAATATATTGCCTATGCTTTAAAAACCATGCCTCATGTTTAACGGCAAAATAATCAAAACCGTCATGGATTTAAAAATGTTCCATTGCTACGGAACCATACCTAAATAATATGATGGTCATATATAAACAATGCAAATGCTGCTTATTGCCTAGTATCGACTAGTTAATCGTGCATATAAAAATAAAACGATTATCAGTCAGTTCAAGATTCAAGGGTTCAGATGTTAAACATACATAAAGGCAAAACATGAAATAAATACATATTTAATTAGTGCTCATATCTTATTTAATTATCCATTTATATTCATATAAAAAATATTTCAATGGATGTAATTTAAACTACTGGATGTTGTATATCTATGTCAAGCTGAGATTAATATGTACAACTATATATAATAAAAATGTGAGCAAAATTCCTAAAGCTAAGATCAAACATGAATTGTATCATGCTTGTTTGTAGTGCAACAATAACATTGGCATATAGCAATGTAAAACCTGGGTCATAGGCAGGGATACTCATTATACTCATTATACTGTCTGTAGCTTCTGTAATCTTTATACTGTCTGTAGCTTCTGTACTCATTATACTGTCTGTAGCTTCTGTACTCATTATACTGTCTGTAGCTTCTGTACTCATTATACTGTCTGTAGCTTCTGTACTCATTATACTGTCTGTAGCTTCTGTACTCATTATACTGTCTGTAGCTTCTGTACTCATTATACTGTCTGTAGCTTCTGTACTCATTATACTGTCTGTAGCTTCTGTACTCATTATACTGTCTGTAGCTTCTGTACTCATTATACTGTCTGTAGCTTCTGTACTCATTATACTGTCTGTAGCTTCTGTACTCATTATACTGTCTGTAAGTTCTGTACTCATTATACTGTCTGTAGCTTCTGTACTCATTATACTGTCTGTAGCTTCTGTACTCATTATACTGTCTGTAGCTTCTGTACTCATTATACTGTCTGTAGCTTCTGTACTCCTTATACTGTCCATAGCTTCGGTACTCATTATACTGTCTGTAGCTTCTGTACTCATGATACTGCCTGTAGCTTCTGTATTCATTATACTGTATGTACCTTCTATACTCATTATACTGTCTGTAGCTTCAGTACTCATTATACTGTCTGTAGCTTCTGTACTCATTATACTGTCTGTAGCTTCTGTACTCATTATACTGTCTGTAGCTTCTGTACTCATTATACTGTCTGTAGCTTCTGTACTCATTATACTGTCTGTAGCTTCTGTACTCATTATACTGTCTGTAGCTTCTGTACTCATTATACTGTCTGTAGCTTCTGTACTCATTATACTGTCTGTAGCTTCTGTACTCATTATACTGTCTGTAGCTTCTGTACTCATTATAATGCCTGTAGCTTCTGTACTCATTATACTGTGTGTAGCTTCTGTACTCATTATACTGTCTGTAGCTTCTGTACTCATTATACTGTCTGTAGCTTCTGTACTCATTATACTGTCTGTAGCTTCTGTACTCATTATACTGTCTGTAGCTTCTGTACTCATTATACTGTCTGTAGCTTCTGTACTCATTATACTGTCTGTAGCTTCTGTACTCATTATACTGTCTGTAGCTTCTGTACTCATTATACTGTCTGTAGCTTCTGTACTCATTATACTGTCTGTAGCTTCTGTACTCATTATACTGTCTGTAGCTTCTGTACTCACTATACTGTCTGTAGCTTCTGTACTCATAATACTGTCATTAGCTTCTGTACTCCTGATACTGTCTGTAGCTTCTGTACTCATTATACTGTCTGTAGCTTCTGTACTCATTATACTGTCTGTAGCTTCTGTACTCATTTACTGTATGTAGCTTCTATACTCATTATACTGTCTGTAGCTTCTGTACTCATTATACTGTCTGTAGCTTCTGTACTCATTATACTGTCTGTAGCTTCTGTACTCATTATACTGTCTGTAGCTTCTGTACTCATTATACTGTCTGTAGCTTCTGTACTCATTATACTGTCTGTAGCTTCTGTACTCATTATACTGTCTGTACCTTCTGTACTCATTATACTATCTGTATCTTCTGTACTCATTATACTGTCTGTAGCTTCTGTACTCATTATACTGTCTGTAGCTTCTGTACTCATTATACTGTCTGTAGCTTCTGTACTCATTATACTGTCTGTAGCTTCTGTACTCATTATACTGTCTGTAGCTTCTGTACTCATTATACGGTCTGTAGGTTCTGTACTCATTATACTGTCTGTAGCTTCTGTACTCATTATACTGTCTGTAACTTCTGTACTCATTATACTGTCTGTAGCTTCTGTACTCATTATACTGTCTGTAGCTTCTGTACTCATTATACTGTCTGTAGCCTCTGTACTCATTATACTGTCTGTAGCTTCTGTACTCATTATACTGTCTGTAGCTTCTGTACTCATTATACTGTCTGTAGCTTCTGTACTCATTATACTGTCTGTAGCTTCTGTACTCATTATACTGTCTGTAGCTTCTGTACTCATTATACTGTCTGTAGCTTCTGTACTCATTATACTGTCTGTAGCTTCTGTACTCATTATACTGTCTGTAGCTTCTGTACTCATTATACTGTCTGTAGCTTCTGTACTCATTATACTGTCTGTAGCTTCTGTACTTATTATACTGTCTGTAGCTTCTGTACTTATTATACTGTCTGTAGCTTCTGTACTCATTATACTGTCTGTAGCTTCTGTACTCATTATACTGTCTGTAGCTTCTGTACTCATTATACTGTCTGTAGCTTCTGTACTCATTATACTGTCTGTAGCTTCTGTACTCATTATACTGTCTGTAGCTTCTGTACTCATTATACTGTCTGTAGCTTCAGTACTCGTTATACTGTCTGTAGCTTCTGTACTCATTATACTGTCTGTAGCTTCTGTACTCATTATACTGTCTGTAGCTTCTGTACTCATTATACTGTCTGTAGCTTCTGTACTCATTATACTGTATGTAGCTTCAGTACTCATTATACTGTCTGTAGCTTCTGTACTCATTATACTGTCTGTAGCTTCTGTACTCATTATACTGTCTGTAGCTTCTGTACTCATTATACTGTCTGTAGCTTCGGTGCTCATTATACTGTCTGTAGCTTCTGTACTCATTATACTGTCTGTAGCTTCTGTACTCATTATACTGTCTGTAGCTTCTGTACTCATTATACTGTCTGTAGCTTCTGTACTCATTATACTGTCTGTAGCTTCTGTACTCATTATACTGTCTGTAGCTTCTGTACTCATTATACTGTCTGTAGCTTCTGTACTCATTATACTGTCTGTAGCTTCTGTACTCATTATACTATCTGTAGCTTCTGTACTCATTATACTGTCTGTAGCTTCTGTACTCATTATACTGTCTGTAGCTTCTGTACTCATTATACTGTCTGTAGCTTCTGTACTCATTATACTGTCTGTAGCTTCTGTACTCATTATACTGTCTGTAGCTTCTGTACTCATTATACTGTCTGTAGCTTCTGTACTCATTATACTGTCTGTAGCTTCTGTACTCATTATACTGTCTGTAGCTTCTGTACTCATTATACTGTCTGTAGCTTCTGTACTCATTATACTGTCTGTAGCTTCTGTACTCATTATACTGTCTGTAGCTTCTGTACTCATTATACTGTCTGTAGCTTCTGTACTCACTATACTGTCTGTAGCTTCTGTACTCATTATACTGTCTGTAGCTTCTGTACTCATTATACTGTCTGTAGCTTCTGTACTCATTATACTGTCTGTAGCTTCTGTACTCATTATACTGTCTGTAGCTTCTGTACTCATTATACTGTCTGTAGCTTCTGTACTCATTATACTGTCTGTAGCTTCTGTACTCATTATACTGTCTGTAGCTTCTGTACTCATTATACTGTCTGTAGCTTCTGTACTCATTATACTGTCTGTAGCTTCTGTACTCATTATACTGTCTGTAGCTTCTGTACTCATTATACTGTCTGTAGCTTCTGTACTCATTATACTGTCTGTAGCTTCTGTACTCATTATACTGTCTGTAGCTTCTGTACTCATTATAATGCCTGTAGCTTCTGTACTCATTATACTGTCTGTAGCTTCTGTACTCATTATACTGTCTGTAGCTTCTGTACTCATTATACTGTCTGTAGCTTCTGTACTCATTATACTGTCTGTAGCTTCTGTACTCATTATACTGTCTGTAGCTTCTGTACTCATTATACTGTCTGTAGCTTCTGTACTCATTATACTGTCTGTAGCTTCTGTACTCATTATACTGTCTGTAGCTTCTGTACTCATTATAATGCCTGTAGCTTCTGTACTCATTATACTATCTGTAGCTTCTGTACTCATTATAATGCCTGTAGCTTCTGTACTCATTATACTGTCTGTAGCTTCTGTACTCATTATACTGTCTGTAGCTTCTGTACTCATTATACTGTCTGTTGCTTCTGTACTCATTATACTGTCTGTAGCTTCTGTACTCATTATACTGTCTGTAGCTTCTGTACTCATTATACTGTCTGTAGCTTCTGTACTCATTATACTGTCTGTAGCTTCTGTACTCATTATACTGTCTGTAGCTTCTGTAATCATTATACTGTCTGTAGCTTCTGTACTCATTATACTGTCTGTAGCTTCTGTACTCATTATACTGTCTGTAGCTTCTGTACTCATTATACTGTCTGTAGCTTCTGTACTCATTATACTGTCTGTAGCTTCTGTACTCATTATACTGTCTGTAGCTTCTGTACTCATTATACTGTCTGTAGCTTCTGTACTCATTATACTGTCTGTAGCTTCTGTACTCATTATACTGTCTGTAGCTTCTGTACTCATTATACTGTCTGTAGCTTCTGTACTCATTATACTGTCTGTAGCTTCTGTACTCATTATACTGTCTGTAGCTTCTGTACTCATTATACTGTCTGTAGCTTCTGTACTCATTATACTGTCTGTAGCTTCTGTACTCATTATACTGTCTGTAGCTTCTGTACTCATTATCCTGTCTGTAACTTCTGTACTCATTATACTGTCTGTAGCTTCTGTACTCATTATACTGTCTGTAGCTTCTGTACTCATTATACTGTCTGTAGCTTCTGTACTCATTATACTGTCTGTAGCTTCTGTACTCATTATACTGTCTGTAGCTTCTGTACTCATTATACTGTCTGTAGCTTCTGTACTCATTATACTGTCTGTAGCTTCTGTACTCATTATACTGTCTGTAGCTTCTGTACTCATTATACTGGCTGTAGCTTCTGTACTCATTATACTGTCTGTAGCTTCTGTACTCATTATACTGTCTGTAGCTTCTGTAGTCATTATACTGTCTGTAGCTTCTATACTCATTATACTGTCTGTAGCTTCTGTACTCATTATACTGTCTGTAGCTTCTGTACTCATTATACTGTCTGTAGCTTCTGTACTCATTATACTGTCTGTAGCTTCTGTACTCATTATACTGTCTGTAGCTTCTGTACTCATTATACTGTCTGTAGCTTCTGTACTCATTATACTGTCTGTAGCTTCTGTACTCATTATACTGTCTGTAGCTTCTGTACTCATTATACTGTCTGTAGCTTCTGTACTCATTATACTGTCTGTAGCTTCTGTACTCATTATACTGTCTGTAGCTTCTGTACTCATTATACTGTCTGTAGCTTCTGTACTCATTATACTGTCTGTAGCTTCTGTACTCATTATACTGTCTGTAGCTTCTGTACTCATTATACTGTCTGTAGCTTCTGTACTCATTATACTGTCTGTAGCTTCTGTACTCATTATACTGTCTGTAGCTTCTGTACTCATTATACTGTCTGTAGCTTCTGTACTCATTATACTGTCTGTAGCTTCTGTACTCATTATACTGTCTGTAGCTTCTGTACTCATTATACTGTCTGTAGCTTCTGTACTCATTATACTGTCTGTAGCTTCTGTACTCATTATACTGTCTGTAGCTTCTGTACTCATTATACTGTCTGTAGCTTCTGTACTCATTATACTGTCTGTAGCTTCTGTACTCATTATACTGTCTGTAGCTTCTGTACTCATTATACTGTCTGTAGCTTCTGTACTCATTATACTGTCTGTAGCTTCTGTACTCATTATACTGTCTGTAGCTTCTGTACTCATTATACTGTCTGTAGCTTCTGTACTCATTATACTGTCTGTAGCTTCTGTACTCATTATACTGTCTGTAGCTTCTGTACTCATTATACTGTCTGTAGCTTCTGTACTCATTATACTGTCTGTAGCTTCTGTACTCATTATACTGTCTGTAGCTTCTGTACTCATTATACTGTCTGTAGCTTCTGTACTCATTATACTGTCTGTAGCTTCTGTACTCATTATACTGTCTGTAGCTTCTGTACTCATTATACTGTCTGTAGCTTCTGTACTCCTGATACTGTCTGTAGCTTCAGTACTCATTATACTGTCTGTACTCCTGATACTGTCTGTAGCTTCTGTACTCATTATACTGTCTGTAGCTTCTGTACTCATTATACTGTCTGTAGCTTCTGTACTCATTATACTGTCTGTAGCTCCTGTACTCATTATACTGTCTGTAGCTTCTGTACTCATTATACTGTCTGTAGCTTCTGTACTCATTATACTGTCTGTAGCTTCTGTACTCCTTATACTGTCTGTAGCTTCTGTACACATTATACTGTCTGTAGCTTCTGTACTCATTATACTGTCTGTAGCTTCTGTACTCATGATACTGTCTGTAGGTTCTGTACTCATTATACTGTGTGTAGCTTCTGTACTCATTATACTGTCTGTAGCTTCTGTACTCATTATACTGTCTGTAGCTTCTGTACTCATTATACTGTCTGTAGCTTCTGTACTCATTATACTATCTGTAGCTTCTGTACTCATTATACTGTCTGTAGCTTCTGTACTCATTATACTGTCTGTAGCTTCTGTACTCATTATACTGTCTGTAGCTTCTGTACTCATTATACTGTCTGTAGTTTCTGTACTGATTATACTGTCTGTAGGTTCTGTACTCATGATACTGCCTGTATCTTACTCATTATACTGTCTGTAGCTTCTGTACTCATTATACTGTCTGTAGCTTCTGTACTCATTATACTGTCTGTAGCTTCTGTACTCATTATACTGTCTGTAGCTTCTGTACTCATTATACTGTCTGTAGCTTCTGTACTCATTATACTGTCTGTAGCTTCTGTACTCATTATACTGTCTGTAGCTTCTGTACTCATTATACTGTCTGTAGCTTCTGTACTCATTATACTGTCTGTAGCTTCTGTACTCATTATACTGTCTGTAGCTTCTGTACTCATTATACTGTCTGTAGCTTCTGTAATCATTATACTGTCTGTAGCTTCTGTACTCATTATACTGTCTGTAGCTTCTGTACTCATTATACTGTCTGTAGCTTCTGTACTCATTATACTTTCTGTAGCTTCTGTACTCATTATACTGTCTGTAGCTTCTGTACTCATTATACTGTCTGTAGCTTCTGTACTCATTATACTGTCTGTAGCTTCTGTACTCATTATACTGTCTGTAGCTTCTGTACTCATTATACTGTCTGTAGCTTCTGTACTCATTATACTGTCTGTAGCTTCTGTACTCATTATACTGTCTGTAGCTTCTGTACTCATTATACTGTCTGTAGCTTCTGTACTCATTATACTGTCTGTAGCTTCTGTACTCATTATACTGTCTGTAGCTTCTGTACTCACTATACTGTCTGTAGCTTCTGTACTCATTATACTGTCTGTAGCTTCTGTACTCATTATACTGTCTGTAGCTTCTGTACTCATTATACTGTCTGTAGCTTCTGTACTCATTATACTGTCTGTAGCTTCTGTACTCATTATACTGTCTGTAGCTTCTGTACTCATTATACTGTCTGTACTCCTGATACTGTCTGTAGCTTCAGTACTCGTTATACTGTCTGTAGCTTCTGTACTCACTATACTGTGTGTAGCTTCTGTACTCATTATACTGTCTGTAGCTTCTGTACTCATTATACTGTCTGTAGCTTCAGTACTCATTATACTGTCTGTAGCTTCTGTACTCATTATACTGTCTGTAGCTTCTGTACTCATTATACTGTCTGTAGCTTCTGTACTCATTATACTGTCTGTAGCTTCTGTACTCATTATACTGTCTGTAGCTTCTGTACTCATTATACTGTCTGTAGCTTCTGTACTCATTATACTGTCTGTAGCTTCTGTACTCATTATACTGTCTGTAGCTTCTGTACTCATTATACTGTCTGTAGCTTCTGTACTCATTATACTGTCTGTAGCTTCTGTACTCATTATACTGTCTGTAGCTTCTGTACTCATTATACTGTCTGTAGCTTCTGTACTCATTATACTGTCTGTAGCTTCTGTACTCATGATACTGTCTGTAGCTTCTGTACTCATTATACTGTCTGTAGCTTCAGTACTCATTATACTGTCTGTAGCCTCTGTACTCATTATACTGTCTGTAGCTTCTGTACTCATTATACTGTCTGTAGCTTCTGTACTCATTATACTGTCTGTAGCTTCTGTACTCATTATACTGTCTGTAGCTTCTGTACTCATTATACTGTCTGTAGCTTCTGTACTCATTATACTGTCTGTAGCTTCTGTACTCATTATACTGTCTGTAGCTTCTGTACTCATTATACTGTCTGTAGCTTCTGTACTCATTATACTGTCTGTAGCTTCTGTACTCATTATACTGTCTGTAGCTTCTGTACTCATTATACTGTCTGTAGCTTCTGTACTCATTATACTGTCTGTAGCTTCTGTACTCATTATACTGTCTGTAGCTTCTGTACTCATTATACTGTCTGTAGCTTCTGTACTCATTATACTGTCTGTAGCTTCTGTACTCATTATACTGTCTGTAGCTTCTGTACTCATTATACTGTCTGTAGCTTCTGTACTCATTATACTGTCTGTAGCTTCTGTACTCATTATACTGTCTGTAGCTTCAGTACTCATTATACTGTCTGTAGCTTCTGTACTCATTTACTGTATGTAGCTTCTATACTCATTATACTGTCTGTAGCTTCAGTACTCATTATACTGTCTGTAGCTTCTGTACTCATTATACTGTCTGTAGCTTCTGTACTCATTATACTGTCTGTAGCTTCTGTACTCATTATACTGTCTGTAGCTTCTGTACTCATTATACTGTCTGTAGCTTCTGTACTCATTATACTGTCTGTAGCTTCTGTACTCATTATACTGTCTGTAGCTTCTGTACTCATTATACTGTCTGTAGCTTCTGTACTCATTATACTGTCTGTAGCTTCAGTACGCATTATACTGTCTGTAGCTTCTGTACTCATTATACTGCCTGTATCTGCAGTACTCATGATACTGTCTGTAGCTTCAGTACTCATTATACTGTCTGTAGCTTCTGTACTCATTATACTGTCTGTACCTTCTGTACTCATTATACTGTCTGTAGCTTCTGTACTCATTATACTGTCTGTAGCTTCTGTACTCATTATACTGTCTGTAGCTTCTGTACTCATTATACTGTCTGTAGCTTCTGTACTCATTATACTGTCTGTAGCTTCTGTACTCATTATACTGTCTGTAGCTTCTGTACTCATTATACTGTCTGTAGCTTCTGTACTCATTATACTGTCTGTAGCTTCTGTACTCATTATACTGTCTGTAGCTTCTGTACTCATTATACTGTCTGTAGCTTCTGTACTCATTATACTGTCTGTAGCTTCTGTACTCATTATACTGTCTGTAGCTTCTGTACTCATTATACTGTCTGTAGCTTCTGTACTCATTATACTGTCTGTAGCTTCTGTACTCATTATACTGTCTGTAGCTTCTGTACTCCTTATACTGTCTGTAGCTTCTGTACTCATTATACTGTCTGTAGCTTCTGTACTCATTATACTGTCTGTAGCTTCTGTACTCATTATACTGTCTGTAGCTTCTGTACTCATTATACTGTCTGTAGCTTCTGTACTCATTATACTGTCTGTAGCTTCTGTACTCATTATACTGTCTGTAGCTTCTGTACTCATTATACTGTCTGTAGCTTCTGTACTCATTATACTGTCTGTAGCTTCTGTACTCATTATACTGTCTGTAGCTTCTGTACTCATTATACTGTCTGTAGCTTCTGTACTCATTATACTGTCTGTAGCTTCTGTACTCATTATACTGTCTGTAGCTTCTGTACTCATTATACTGTCTGTAGGTTCTGTACTCATTATACTGTCTGTAGCTTCTGTACTCATTATACTGTCTGTAGCTTCTGTACTCATTATACTGTCTGTAGCTTCTGTACTCATTATACTGTCTGTAGCTTCTGTACTCATTATACTGCCTGTAGCTTCTGTACTCATTATACTGTCTGTAGCTTCTGTACTCATTATAATGCCTGTAGCTTCTGTACTCATTATACTGTCTGTAGCTTCTGTACTCATTATACTGTCTGTAGCTTCTGTACTCATTATACTGTCTGTAGCTTCTGTACTCATTATACTGTCTGTAGCTTCTGTACTCATTATACTGTCTGTAGCTTCTGTACTCATTATACTGTCTGTAGCTTCTGTACTCATTATACTGTCTGTAGCTTCTGTACTCATTATACTGTCTGTAGCTTCTGTACTCATTATACTGTCTGTAGCTTCTGTACTCATTATACTGTCTGTAGCTTCTGTACTCATTATACTGTCTGTAGCTTCTGTACTCATTATACTGTCTGTAGCTTCTGTACTCATTATACTGTCTGTAGCTTCTGTACTCATTATACTGTCTGTAGCTTCTGTACTCATTATACTGTCTGTAGCTTCTGTACTCATTATACTGTCTGTAGCTTCTGTACTCATTATACTGTCTGTAGCTTCTGTACTCATTATACTGTCTGTAGCTTCTGTACTCATTATACTGTCTGTAGCTTCTGGACTCATTATACTGTCTGTAGCTTCTGTACTCATTATACTGTCTGTAGCTTCTGTACACATTATACTGTCTGTAGCTTCTGTACTCATTATACTGTCTGTAGCTTCTGTAATCATTATACTGTCTGTAGCTTCTGTACTCATTATACTATCTGTAGCTTCTGTACTCATTATACTGTCTGTAGCTTCTGTACTCATTAAACTGTCTGTAGCTTCTGTACTCATTATACTGTCTGTAGCTTCTGTACTCATTATACTGTCTGTAGCTTCTGTACTCATTATACTGTCTGTAGCTTCTGTACTCATTATACTGTCTGTAGCTTCTGTACTCATTATACTGTCTGTAGCTTCTGTACTCATTATACTGTCTGTAGCTTCTGTACTCATTATACTGTCTGTAGCTTCTGTACTCATTATACTGTCTGTAGCTTCTGTACTCATTACACTGTTTGTGGCTTCTGTACTCATTATGCTGTCTGTAGCTTCTGTACTCATTATACTGTATGTAGCTTCTGTACACATTATACTGTCTGTAGCTTCTGTACTCACTATACTGTCTGTAGCTTCTGTACTCATTATACTGTCTGTAGCTTCTGTACTCATTATACTGTCTGTAGCTTCTGTACTCATTATACTGTCTGTAGCTTCTGTACTCATTATACTGTCTGTAGCTTCTGTACTCATTATACTGTCTGTAGCTTCTGTACTCATTATACTGTCTGTAGCTTCTGTACTCATTATACTGTCTGTAGCTTCTGTACTCATTATACTGTCTGTAGCTTCTGTACTCATTATACTGTCTGTAGCTTCTGTACTCATTATACTGTCTGTAGCTTCTGTACTCATTATACTGTCTGTAGCTTCTGTACTCATTATACTGTCTGTAGCTTCTGTACTCATTATACTGACTGTAGCTTCTGTACTCATTATACTGTCTGTAGCTTCTGTACTCATTATACTGTCTGTAGCTTCTGTACTCATTATACTGTCTGTAGCTTCTGTACTCATTATACTGTCTGTAGCTTCTGTACTCATTATACTGTCTGTAGCTTCTGTACTCATTATACTGTCTGTAGCTTCTGTACTCATTATACTGTCTGTAGCTTCTGTACTCATTATACTGTCTGTAGCTTCTGTACTCATTATACTGTCTGTAGCTTCTGTACTCATTATACTGTCTGTAGCTTCTGTACTCATTATACTGTCTGTAGCTTCTGTACTCATTATACTGTCTGTACCTTCTGTACTCATTATACTGTCTGTAGCTTCTGTACTCATTATACTGTCTGTAGCTTCTGTACTCATTATACTGTCTGTAGCTTCTGTACTCATTATACTGTCTGTAGCTTCTGTACTCATTATACTGTCTGTAGCTTCTGTACTCATTATACTGTCTGTAGCTTCTGTACTCATTATACTGTCTGTAGCTTCTGTACTCATTATACTGTCTGTAGCTTCTGTACTCATTATACTGTCTGTAGCTTCTGTACTCATTATACTGTCTGTAGCTTCTGTACTCATTATACTGTCTGTAGCTTCTGTACTCATTATACTGTCTGTACCTTCTGTACTCATTATACTGTCTGTAGCTTCTGTACTCATTATACTGTCTGTAGCTTCTGTACTCATTATACTGTCTGTAGCTTCTGTACTCATTATACTGTCTGTAGCTTCTGTACTCATTATACTGACTGTAGCTTCTGTACTCATTATACTGTCTGTAGCTTCTGTACTCATTATACTGTCTGTAGCTTCTGTACTCATTATACTGTCTGTAGCTTCTGTACTCATTATACTGTCTGTAGCTTCTGTACTCATTATACTGTCTGTAGCTTCTGTACTCATTATACTGTCTGTAGCTTCTGTACTCATTATACTGTCTGTAGCTTCTGTACTCATTATACTGTCTGTAGCTTCTGTACTCATTATACTGTCTGTAGCTTCTGTACTCATTATACTGTCTGTAGCTTCTGTACTCATTATACTGTCTGTACCTTCTGTACTCATTATACTGTCTGTAGCTTCTGTACTCATTATACTGTCTGTAGCTTCTGTACTCATTATACTGTCTGTAGCTTCTGTACTCATTATACTGTCTGTAGCTTCTGTACTCATTATACTGTCTGTAGCTTCTGTACTCATTATACTGTCTGTAGCTTCTGTACTCATTATACTGTCTGTAGCTTCTGTACTCATTATACTGTCCGTAGCTTCTGTACTAATTATACTGTCTGTAGCTTCTGTACTTGTTATACTGTCTGTAGCTTCTGTACTCATTATACTGTCTGTAGCTTCTGTACTCATTATACTGTCTGTAGCTTCTGTACTCATTATACTGTCTGTAGCTTCTGTACTCATGATACTGTCTGTAGGTTCTGTACTCATTATACTGTGTGTAGCTTCTGTACTCATTATACTGTCTGTAGCTTCTGTACTCATTATACTGTCTGTAGCTTCTGTACTCATTATACTGTCTGTAGCTTCTGTACTCATTATACTGTCTGTAGCTTCTGTACTCATTATACTGTCTGTAGCTTCTGTACTCATTATACTATCTGTAGCTTCTGTACTCATTATACTGTCTGTAGCTTCTGTACTCATTATACTGTCTGTAGCTTCTGTACTCATTATACTGTCTGTAGCTTCTGTACTCATTATACTGTCTGTAGCTTCTGTACTCATTATACTGTCTGTAGCTTCTGTACTCATTATATTGTCTGTAGCTTCTGTACTCATTATACTGTCTGTAGCTTCTGTACTCATTATACTGTCTGTAGCTTCTGTACTCATTATACTGTCTGTAGCTTCTGTACTCATTATACTGTCTGTAGCTTCTGTACTCATTATACTGTCTGTAGCTTCTGTACTCATTATACTGTCTGTAGCTTCTGTACTCATTATACTGTCTGTAGCTTCTGTACTCATTATACTGTCTGTAGCTTCTGTACTCATTATACTGTCTGTAGCTTCTGTACTCATTATACTGTCTGTAGCTTCTGTACTCTTTATACTGTCTGTAGCTTCTGTACTCATTATACTGTCTGTAGCTTCTGTACTCATTATACTGTCTGTAGCTTCTGTACTCATTATACTGTCTGTAGCTTCTGTACTCATTATACTGTCTGTAGATTCTGTACTCATTATACTGTCTGTAGCTTCTGTACTCATTATACTGTCTGTAGCTTCTGTACTCATTATACTGTCTGTAGCTTCTGTACTCATTATACTGTCTGTAGCTTCTGTACTCATTATACTGTCTGTAGCTTCTGTACTCATTATACTGTCTGTAGCTTCTGTACTCATTATACTGTCTGTAGCTTCTGTACTCATTATACTGTCTGTAGCTTCTGTACTCATTATACTGTCTGTAGCTTCTGTACTCATTATACTGTCTGTAGCTTCTGTACTCATTATACTGTCTGTAGCTTCTGTACTCATTATACTGTCTGTAGCTTCTGTACTCATTATACTGACTGTAGCTTCTGTACTCATTATACTGTCTGTAGCTTCTGTACTCATTATACTGTCTGTAGCTTCTGTACTCATTATACTGTCTGTAGCTTCTGTACTCATTATACTGTCTGTACCTTCTGTACTCATTATACTGTCTGTAGCTTCTGTACTCATTATACTGTCTGTAGCTTCTGTACTCATTATACTGTCTGTAGCTTCTGTACTCATTATACTGTCTGTAGCTTCTGTACTCATTATACTGTCTGTAGCTTCTGTACTCATTATACTGTCTGTACCGTCTGTACTCATTATACTGTCTGTACCTTCTGTACTCATTATACTGTCTGTAGCTTCTGTACTCATTATACTGTCTGTAGCTTCTGTACTCATTATACTGTCTGTAGCTTCTGTACTCATTATACTGTCTGTAGCTTCTGTACTCATTATACTGTCTGTAGCTTCTGTACTCATTATACTGTCTGTAGCTTCTGTACTCATTATACTGTCTGTAGCTTCTGTACTCATTATACTGTCTGTAGCTTCTGTACTCATTATACTGTCTGTAGCTTCTGTACTCATTATACTGTCTGTAGCTTCTGTACTCATTATACTGTCTGTAGCTTCTGTACTCATTATACTGTCTGTAGCTTCTGTACTCATTATACTGTCTGTAGCTTCTGTACTCATTATACTGTCTGTAGCTTCTGTACTCATTATACTGTCTGTAGCTTCTGTACTCATTATACTGTCTGTAGCTTCTGTACTCATTATACTGTCTGTAGCTTCTGTACTCATTATACTGTCTGTAGCTTCTGTACTCATTATACTGTCTGTAGCTTCTGTACTCATTATACTGTCTGTAGCTTCTGTACTCATTATACTGTCTGTAGCTTCTGTACTCATTATACTGTCTGTAGCTTCTGTACTCATTATACTGTCCATAGCTTCTGTACTCATTATACTGTCTGTAGCTTCTGTACTCATTACATGATCCGTAGCTTCTGCACTCATTATACTATTCTATGGTCTGTACTCATTATACTGTCTGTAGCTTCTGTACTCATTATACTGTCTGTAGCTTCTGTACTCATTATACTGTCTGTAGCTTCTGTACTCATTATACTGTCTGTAGCTTCTGTACTCATTATACTGTCTGTAGCTTCTGCACTCATTATACTGTCTGTAGCTTCTGTACTCATTATACTGTCTGTAGCTTCTGTACTCATGATACTGTCTGTAGCTTCTGTACTCATTATACTGTCTGTAGCTTCTGTACTCATTATACTGTCTGTACCTTCTGTACTCACTCTACTGTCCATAGCTTCTGTAGTAATTTTACTATCTGTACCTTCTGTACTCATTGTACTGTCCATAGCTTCAGTACTCATTATACTGTCTATAGCTTCAGTACTCATTATACTGTCCATAGCTTCTGTACTCATTTTACTGTCTGTACCTTCTGTACTCATTGTACTGTCCATAGCTTCAGTACTCATTATACTGTCTATAGCTTCAGTACTCATTATACTGTCCATAGCTTCAGTACTCATTATACTGTCCATAGCTTCTGTACTCATTTTACTGTCTGTACCTTCTGTACTCATTGTACTGTCCATAGCTTCTGTAGTAATTTTACTATCTGTACCTTCTGTACTCATTGTACTGTCCATAGCTTCTGTACTCATTATAGTGACCATATCTTCTGCACTCATTATATTGTCTGCAGCTCCTGTACTCGTTCTTCTGTCAGAAGCTTCTGTACTCATTATGCTGTCCACAGCTTCAGGACTGTTAGATTAGTGACTTCAATTTTAAATTAGTAAGGTAAAATAGGCCAGGAAATGTAGTATCAAAATTGTGTTTCACTTATGCATACATTTTAGAACAGGCAGTTAAGTAGAAGAGAAGAATAACCTTGCTGGTCAAGCATGAGAGATAACAGTTCCCAAGGGAAGGCTACACGCTCTTCTTTCTCTGTTCCTTTCTCAAGGGAACAATCCACTTTTGCCAGCTACAGAATGTTCCTGTCTCAAGGGAGAGATGTACATACCAATGGAATGCTAGATAAAAAGGCACATGCAAGACTAGGCTTGGAAATCAAGGTAACCAAGGCTAAGGAGGCATGTAAAGCATTACAGGGTTTAAAATATACAGCAGATACAGTTAGGGAAGTCAGTTAGTTAGTTCGACCTGACATACAGAAATGATTAAATATCCAGCATTTTAGAAAGGAAGCTACAATACAGACACTCAAGTCTGAGTACAGAGGACAGGTCAAATAAAGGTTGTTTCACTTTACATTATTCAGGACAATCAGAATATACATGCAGAAACTCTGGATATATGTAGCAGCACTGTTATTACTAACCAGCATTCCAATACACAAACTACGCCAAAATATAAAAAATTAATGCAAAGCTTTTGGGCTAAGCACCCTGCATCAGTACATAGAATAATGCATTTTCATCCCCACTTTTAAATAGGGAATAATTAAAAACACATGATACAGCCAGCCTATCATCATCAAACAACAATTACAATATTTAAAACAACAGTACATAAAATTTATAATATTTAAAATCATCATTTATATGTTAAAAATACTTCAACACTAAAGAAAAAACTATATGTACTTGCTATATATTTTCTCTTTGTCTTTTTACCAATCTAGGTTTCAGGCTGACAGCATTATTTAAACCTGGTTCAGTGTCTGCCTGAAGCCTAATAATCCATTCATATTCTTTTAGTTCTAATATATTATTTATATCACCTCCCCTGCTTCCTATAACTACTGTATCTATTCCTCTAAATTTAAACATATGACTATAGTCATTCTCAGAAATATGCTTACTGAGAGCATTAGTGGCCATCTCTGATTTATGTTCCACTATCCGCTCTCTTAATTTCCTGGTGGTCTTACCTACATAAAATGATGTGCACGCTACACACGTAGCTAGGTATACCACTTGAATTGTGTTACAGGTTGCCGATGTTGTGAAAGTATACATTTTATCAGTTACAGGATGCTTAAATGTATCTGTTTCATCACAGATATCATTACAGCAATTACAATTACAACATTTTCTTATCCTTGTTTTTTTTTAGGACCTGTTTCTTAACTTCTCTAAAGTCCTTATAACATAGTTTTCTTTTTAGTGTTTCAGAATTTCTATAAGACAAGTACGGTCTCTCAGCTACTATATTCTTAATCTCAGACATGGCCATTAGTATCGTCCAATTGTTTTCTATTATATACCGTACATCCTTAGTATTAGTATAAAATGTAGTAACATATCGAACTACAGTTTCTTTTTCTTTTCTTACTATTAACTGTGTTGCTTGTACCATATTTACACTAAAAACTGGTTTATACTTGTCTCGCCGTCCTTTAACAACATCTTCATATATCTCATTTACTACCTCACTAGAATATCCATTTTGTTCAAATTCCTGTACCATCTCTTTAGCCTGAATGACAAAATTATTTTCCTCAGTATTAAGCTTGCTTGCTCTTATCAATTGTGCCCCCAAAGGTCCTTTAAAAGTGTGCGGTGCATGCATTCTATTCCTATTAATATATCTACAGATGTTTACATTTTTCTTATGTATAGTAGATTCTATCTTACCGTCTTTTTTATATAATTGAACATCTAAAAATACTATGCTTTCATCTGATACTGACATTTTAAATTTTAAGAAGTTTGTGGAATTATTCAGATATGTAACATAATGTTCCAATTCTTCCTTGCTACCTCCCCAATTCAAAAAGCAATCATCCACAAATCTTCTATAAAATATGACTTTACTATTCATTATGTTCTCGTCACTATAAATATATTGTTTCTCTCACTCATATAGTACCAGATTAGCATACGTATTTGCTAGTAGGGTTCCCATCGCTACCCCAGTCAGCTGCAGATAGGGCTTATTATCAAAGATAAATACATTTTTTGTTAGTATTACTTCTAGCAATGTACATATATTCTCTATTTCCCTAGCCTGTAAATTTATTTCAGTATTTAGAAAATTACGTATGGCCTCCATTCCATAATCATTCGGAATCACTGTAAAGAGAGACGTAATGTCTAATGTTACAAACGTAAACCCCCCATCAACATATTTTTCATACTACTCATATAAATTGGATAAAAAGCTGTTGGTATCTTTCAATATACTTGGACATTTACATAAATATTTCCCTAATATCATTTGTAAATATTTTGAAATTTGTTCAGTCGACCATCCAACCCCTGAGACAATAGGTCTCAGGGGTAGATTGCCCAAACATTTATGTATCTTTGGAATCCCATATATTTGCTGGTACTGTATGGTACTATACGAGTGGGAGAAACAATATATTTATAGTGAAGAGAACATAATGAATAGTAAAGTCATGTTTTATAGAAGACTTGTGGATGATTATTTTTTGATTTGGGGAAGTAGCAAGGAAGAATTGGAAATTATGTTACATATCTGAATAATTCCACAAACTTCTTAAAATTTAAAATGTCAGTATCACATGAAAGCATAGTATTTTTAGATGTTCAATTATATAAACAAGAAGGTAAGACAGAATCTACCATACATAAGAAAAATGTAAACATCTGTAGATATATTAAATAGGAATAGTATGCATGCACCATATACATTTAAAGGAACTTTGAGGGCACAATTGATAAGAGCAAGCAAGCTTAATACTGAGGAAAATAATTTTGTCATTCAGGCTAAAGAGATGGTACAGGAATTTGAACAATATGGATATCCTAGTGAGGTAGTAAATGAGATATATGAAGATGTTGTTAAAGGAAGGCGGGACAAGTATAAACCAGTTTTTAGTGTAAATATGGTACAAGCAACACAGTTAATAGTAAGAAAACAAAAATAAACTGTAGTTCGATACATTACTACATTTAATACTAAAACTAAAAAAAACAAACAGGTCAGGTACCATAAACCAGGAAATCAGAAACAGTCACAAAAAGGTACCAGTTGGAGGTGCCAATATAACCACAAAGCAAATGTGTAGCAGCCACAAACGGTTTAATACTGTTAGAGAAATATATGTGAAGTGCTAGTTTTAAAAGCAAAGTAGTATGTAATGCATTTTATTCTATTAATGATATGACAAAAAGGATGAATTCATGTGTAATTGCAAGAAGTTTTTGAAACTGCAGTGTGCCTTGTTGCAAGTTGGCCTCTGACCCTGGCAGCTGCTAGCTCAGCAAGTTCTAATGTTTATGCTTTTCACAAGTGATTATCTGCTGGGTCAGAAAATTAAATATGTGAAATAATGAAAATCTTCTGCTCTTTACTGCTGGGGTGATTGGCCTTGTGTATGTGTTACTAGATAACATGCAGCTGTTGGGAAAGTGTTACAGGGGAACAAAGAAGTGTATTAAAAGACTGAAATCTGCTATTGTATTCAAACTAGCCTGGAACCTTGAAGAAGTAACTTTACAGAAAGACATTCCCCGGGATTCATGAAGCTCGGCGCAAGGCCGGTGTAAGGCTTGCGCCGGCGGTGCAGTGAATAGTCGGTGTAGCAGCGCCATATGCATAGTAATGAGTGCGCGCCGCAACCACAGACACGTGCGTAGGGCATGTGAGCGAGCCCAAGTAGGATGCGTCCGGAGGCGTGGCTAAGCTGGCAGGCGATGAGCAACCTAAAGTGCTGACTTCCACAGGCCGCCCGTAATAGTAACCGCATCAGCCAGGGCCCGTGGAGAGTGAAACGCACGCAGAGTATGCAACATAGTACCCGTCCCAACAAAACGGAGAAGCAAACACAACCCACGAAGCCCTAAGTGTACCTGTCCAAGGAACAAAGGATATGCGTAATACCGTGTCCGTCCCGCAATGCACTGTCAGTGGGCATACCCAGTGAAGGTATACCGCAGCATGTCAGCGCGCCGCACCGACATAGAAGTAGCGACATGGGCATGGTCACCAGGGTTACCAACTGTCCCACTTTGCTAGGGACAGTCCCTCATTTGACAGTTGTGTCCCGCCAAAAAATCGAAAAATGGCAAATGTCCTGAGATTTCAGGACAAAAATATTTCCTCAATATACCTTAATAGTAGCATAAAACAATTATTTTGTATTTGAAACACATACATGTTATAAGAAACAGAATAAGCAACCCAAATGCTATAAGAATAAGCGTTTATTTTGGCAAAAAAGTGAAGTTCTTTCATCTCTACTTGCTGTGGGTATGTTTTGTCCTGCAAAATCCGATGTTTCTACAAAAGATGTCCCACTTTGGGCATTGGAAAAGGTGGCAACCCTAATGGTCACCAGCAGTAGTGAGAGTACACAGCCCGGTAGTCGTGTCGATATAACAACAAGAAGGAAACAAGATACCCTAAACACAGGCAAACATGTGCATAGCAACATGTACCACACCCAGCAATGTGCTCGTCGCATACACAGGACGGCGTATGTCTAAGCGTAATATCCAGAAGCAGAACCCATGCATGCAAATGTAATACACAATAGCCCCATCATAGCATGTATCCCGCACCCATGTACGACCGTGCACCCAACCCAGCTAGCAGCCTTGCGCAGCTACACACCTACACACAATGGGCATACCTGAAATGTGGTAAGAAGTATTGTCTTAGTCAGTACCACGGGCAAATATGTACCCCACATGTTAACAACCCACCTCAGGTACAGATATGCAAATGGCTGCATGTGAATGTGTCGGCAGAATGTGTACATCCCGCATGTGGTATGGACCCGTCAAACCCCATAGGCGCACACGCCACGGTGCACATAACTGTACACATCTGGACAAGGCGGGATGTTCAACCACCGCACGATGATTAGCTATGCAGACATGTCAAACACATATAGCGGAACATCTGCCTACCAAACAGGATGCCCTAACAGGGTGCCACAGGCACAGAAGGGGAAGGCGGGACATCACATGTTGAGAGTAGCGTTGCCGGACGGCCAAACACCCACGGCCAACGCAAAGGACGGAATAACATGCATATGCCCGGATGGATATTGTTAGAAAAATATATATATAAACACATATGAAGTGCCAGTTTAGAAGCAAATAGTATATAATGCATTTTATTCTACTTTACAATATGGCAGTGGAAATGATCTTGCATGTAATTGCCTGAAGCTAAGCTGCAGTGTGATTGAACTCTGACCCTGGCAGTAACCAGTTCAGCAGGCTTATGTCTTTCAGCATTAATTATCTGCTGGGTTAGAGAAAAATAAATGTATGTACATGTATATCTTCCTTCCTTCCACTGAGGAGGATGGCCTTGTGAGCTCTATCGAAGATAGAGTACAACTCCTTACCAGAGAGACAAAGGAACGTATTAAGAAATTAACTGACTATTGTATTCGAACAGTCCAGGGACCTTGAAAGAGCAACATTTACAGAAGGACACTGTAATTGACCAGGTGCCTTGCAAGGCTGTGTTATTCTCATGGGAAAACATTTTAAAAGCATTACCTCAGCACCTTCGTATGAATAGAATATTGCGGACTATAGTGATGGAAATGCCCTGTGACTGACCACGTCAGTAAGGTGGGCAACAGCTGATTGTAAATACTATATAAACAAATTGCTTCCTGTATAGAGTCAGACAAAACTCTTATACTTGTACTGTATAGTTTTTTGCCTCCCGGTGTACACTAGTAAAACGTTGTGAACCTGAGCTTCCTGTGTTATTGACTGTCATTTAGAAAAACCTACTGATTTCTACAGTCTGATTTTAACAACTTATTTGACATTGTGGTCCTTCTTAGCTGGAATTGGTAAGCTACAGGTCAGAGTGCATGGGTGGTAAGAAATCTGCGCAGGAGAAGTTGCCTAAATGGTTCTTCTTGAGTGAAAAGACCTCCGACTGAATTGTTGTGTGTAAAGAGGCTGTCCACTTTCTGATCTGTGGCTGAAAAGTGGAAAACTGGATTCCAAGAAGAAAACGTGCAGTCATAAACGGGAGGCTCAGGTAAGGAGAGTTTCCCTCTTTGTCTCTGTTTTAGATCAGGGACCAGGTTACATTGTGTTGTTGTTAAGATTTGTGATAGCAGGTCGAGAACGAATTGAAGTAGTGTTACATTTGGTCATAGATCAGGGGAACACAGAGCAGAGTAAACAGTCATTCTAGACACTACAGTGGATACAGGGAAGGAGATACCACGTGGTACGAGAGAAGGGTTACGTAACAGTCTTTTTGAAGACATGGGAAATCAGTGCACTAAGAGATTGTGAGATCCGCCCTTGACGGATGATGCGAAGTATATGCAATTGCAGAGAGCAGATAATGTGAGATATTTTGCAAAATGGGTTAATAAATATGACTTTGATGGTATATTAGACAAAATATCATTAGTGAAACTTTTGAAACACTAAAAATGTGACGCAGATGGTCAGGCGAAAAAACAGCGACATTTGGGTATTCCTCAAGCACATAGGTGGATTGAGGAAGTGAACCGAAGGGAACAGAAGACTAAAAATGCGAAAGCATCATACTTAGACAAAGAAGATAATAATACAGTAGTAGCGACAGCCCCTCCCCCTCCACCCCCTCCAATACCATATCCAGGATATGAAGCGGGAGGGCAGGCTAGTCCCCCCCCCACGTTATCCTGTGGCAACAGAGGTATTACAACAACCATTTGTAAGAGAAGCTATTGAAACTAGATCCCGAACACGTAAAAAACCTAGGGACACTCAACTAAGAAGAGAGTCACTAGAAGAGAGTGAGGAAATCTGTCAATTAATTGAAGTACCGAACCCTCAGGCAGGACAGGAAGGCCAGGACCCAACTCTCCTAGTGTATAGACTGTGGACACCGGAAGATATCCGGAAAGTTACAGAGGGAATTCCCCATCCACAAAGTAATCATGAAAAGTTTATACAACATTTACAAGGTATGCGAATGAGTTACCACTTAAATGGGGAAGAAGTAGAGAAGGTGATTAGACAAATTATAGGTCCAGACTGGCACATGGTTTGTGGCATCTGGAATGCTCGTGACGCGCAACTTAAACCACTCCCACATAGTGACACAGAAGTAGACGCCACGTTGAAGGGTCTTAGGACCGAATTACTGAAAAATGGAAACCTAGAGCAGATTGGACCTGTATTAATCAGTGCATACAACAAGATAATGAAACTGTAGATGGATACTATGGTAGATTATTGGAATGTTTCAATAACCATAGTGGTATGCCTATTCCTGCAAATCAGAAAAATGATAGTTCATATGAACAACAGTTGAAAAATGCATTTTTGAAAGGTTGCATTGCCCCTATCGGTAGCTATATTACAAAGCATATGATAGATCACCGAACGAGTAGGCTACAAGCCTTACTGGAGTATGCTAGGCATGCTGAAAGACATCTTAACAGTAAGAAGAAAAAGAAGACGCAGGTCTTCACAGCTGAAGATGGAGCAGAAGTCTTTGTAGTACAGTCAGGTAAAAAGGGTAAGAGAAACACTCAGGGCAATAAACGCTCTGACAGAGACTCGGAGGTGTTTGAGGAAAGAAAGAGAAAAGGTGAGTGCTTTAACTGCGGGAAGAGGGGACATTTAGCAAGGGATTGCAGGTTGAATAAAAAAAACGTTTACGGAAGGGAAGGATAGGAGTGATGAGGATTGACTATATGACAGTCATAACGTTCAACAGTCATCAGGAGAGACTAATGGGCAGGGAGAAAATGTAAACGCAGTAGAAGGAATAAAGGAAGTGCAAACAGATGTAGAAAATGAGGAAAACGAAGTTTTAGAATTAGCCTTGTTGAGCTTGGAGCTCTATTTGGTGGACACAAAACCGGAAGTTACACTTCTGGTGGAGGGGAAGGAAGTGAGATTCCTGTGTGATTCAGGAGCATCACAAACTTTGATACACTCTTCAAAGTTACTGGAACACTCAGAATCACCTGACTACATATTAGTGAAAGCAGCAAACGGGCAGCTATACAGGGAACCACTTTCCCATGATATAGCAATAACTGACCCTGTTCCAGGTATGACCCAGAGAAGTAAAATAGTACTTTCTGCAAAATGTCCAGTAAATATACTGGGGAGAGACATTATGCAGCTCTTTGGCATAGCAGTAGTCCCTACCAAGAAGGGTATGGAGGCACAAAGGCAAATGGATACTTTTGTGGTGCGATCGGAGGGTGAATTCCATTATTGGTACAGCCAGGACCTCGTCACGACTGGTCCAGGGGCAGTAACCGAGGAACTGATGAACATAGCCATCAGTAAGGTACGCTCCCTTCACATTGATCAGCAGCATTTGTTACATTGTACTCTGTACTATTGTAGCACACCAGGGCCTAGCCATCAGTAAGGTACGCTCCCTTCACATTGATCAGCAGCATTTGTTACATTGTACTCTGTACTATTGTAGCACACCAGGGCCTAGCCATCAGTAAGGTACGCTCCCTTCACATTGATCAGCAGCACTTGTTACATTGTACTCTGTACTATTGTAGCACACCAGGGCCTGATAAGGAATATGAGCAAACATTGTGCAGACATCCTGCCAATAGACTAGTGTCACGAACCTTGTACTGGGATACTGAGGGTAATAGTGTGCTGAGTTGTTCATTACTTCAGGAATTCATGGGACTATATAAGTCCAACAGGCCACCACATGTCAGTGTAACCAAACATAAAAATGTCAGATGGGTGGACCTGGGTGAAAAAGTGACAAGATGGGAAAGGCAAATCGACTTAGAATTGTCACAACAGGGAATACAGAAGCAAAACTTAAATTGGCTAACTAGCACGCCCAGCTGTACACTTACAGCAGAGTGAGGACAGCTGATTGGTGTTCCTGTTAAAGAAGAAGAGAGCCTTGTGTGACATACCAAGCACTCTTTGGTCAACAGGGAAATCAGATGTAGGGCTTATTCGGACAGCACGTCCAGTAACCATTACACTGAAGTCAGCATTTAGACCGCAAAAGAAATAATACCCTTTGAGGAAGGATGCAGAGCAGGGAATCAAGCCTATCATAGCGGCACAACTCAAGAAAGGGATACTGGTAGAATCTTTAGATTCACCATGCAATACCCCTCTATCTCCTGTTAGAAAAGCAAACGGGGAATGGCGGATGGTACAGGATTTACAAGCTGTAAATCATGCAATAATACCTAGGGCACTGATGGTGCCAGACCCACACACTATATTGAATGATTTGAAGCCGCAACAGAAGTATTTTACCATGGTAGATATAAGCTATGCTTCCTTTTCAATACTTATACATCCAGATAGTCAGTATTGGTTTGCTTTTACATTCAGGGTAACAGATACACCTATACTCGGCTACTGCAGGGATACTGTGAAAGTCCAACAATATTTGCACAGGAGATGGCTAGCAACCTGGCGGGGTTTACTCCACCCAGGGGCAGTCAAGTTCTACTTTATGTGGATGACATCCTGCTTATGCCCCTACCCAGCAGCAATGTAGGGAAGCTACAATAGCATTATCGAAATATTTAGCATAACAGGGACATAAAGTAAACAAGCATAAATTGCAACTTTGGAGAATACAGGTCAAGTACCTGGGATATGTGGTATCCAAGGAGGGTAGAACATTAGATGAAGATAGGAAGGCAGCAATTTTACAAGCACCCAAGCCAACTACCAAGAAGGAAATGATGTCCTTCCTGGGGACGACTAACTTTGTCGAAGCTGGATACCAAACTATGCTTTGGAATCGGCTGTATTGGCTGCTTTAATCTTTAATACACCTATGGCAGCACATGATATACTATATTGGACTCCAGTAGCAGAAACAGCTTTCTGCAGACTAAAACGATTGATAGCTTCATCATCAGTTTTAGGGCTCCCGAATTATCATAAGAGATGTTTTCAGACTGTAGATTGTAAGCAGGGATATATGACGTCAGTCTTGACGCAACAGCATGGAAGTAAGACACGCCCCATAGCTTACTACTCATCGCAGTTGGACCCAGTGACACGGTCATTGCCACATTGTGTACAGGCAGTTGTTGCAGCTGCTATGGCAGTACAGGCTTCGGCATCAATGGTATTATTCCACCCTCTCACTTTGAGAGTGCCTCATGCAGTTGCGATAATTTAGCTGCAAGAGAAAATAGCATTCCTGTCCCGTGCTAGACATCTGTCTTGTATGACCATACTCCTGAGTCAACCTCATATGGTGATTGAACGTTGTACAACATTAAATCCATCAACGTTACTTCCGACTCCTGTGGATGGCACACCACACAGTTGCCTACAGGAAATGGAGCAAATAACTTTACCCAGACAGGATCTTACTGATATACCCTTAGATGATGCAGAGGTGACATTTTATGTGGACGGATCATGTAGAAAGGGTCCTACAGGAAAGAATCTAGTAGGTTATGCAGTAGTTACTGATATTGAGATTGTAGAAGCCCAACTCCTGCAGCATAACTTGTCTGCTCAAGCAGCAGAACTGATAGCTGTAACACGTGCTTGCACTCTAGTGGAAAACAGATGTGTGGACATATATACTGATAGTCAGTATGCTTTCTCTACAGTGCATGTTTTTGCGCAGCAGTGGAAGAATAGGGGAATGATAACATCCACTGGTAAACCGATTAATTGTGCGCAATTAATCTTGAATTTATTAGATTCCATTCAGTTACCTACTAAAGTAGCTATTTGTAAATGTGCAGCTCATACAAAGCAACAGGATAAGATTTCGAAAGATAATGCACGAGCTGATGCAGCTGCAAAACAAGCAGCCTCACAGTCAGAAACTTTCTTTTTGAATGAGGAATTACAACCCTCAGAGATGTTAGATTTAGAAATGTTTAAAACAATGCAAACATTAACTATGAAAGCAGAAAAACAGAAGTGGGTAAGACGAGGAACAATCCTTGAAGACGGACTGTATATCTCCAAAGAGAAAAAGCCAATATTACCGTCTAATTTAATTAGATATGCAGCTGTGTTGAGCAATGGGCAGAGCCATGTCTCAACAGGGGGGATGGTACAGTAAGTTAACAGAATATTCCCACCATACGGAATTACGAACTACACACAAACATTTTCTGCAGCGTGTCATATTTGCAGTAAACATCATGCACAGGGAGCATTCCAACCGAAGCGAGGGGGTTTCCCTACACCACCATAGCCATTCCATACTATTTGTATGGATTTTATAGAGCTGAATAAATGTGAAGGGAAGAAATACTGTTTAGTGATTATAGATATGTTTCAAAATGGGTAGAAGCTTTCCCAACCAGGAATCCGGATGCAGCAACAAAGGCCCTAGTAAAAGAAATAATCCCTAGATCTGGCATACCGGAAAGAATCTATAGTGATAATGGAACGCAGTTTGTGAACCAGACAATCCAGCAACCTGGGAGATTCTTTGGGATTTCCATGAAGAATCAATGCGCTTACCACCACAGTCAGCAGGACTGGTGGAGAGGTACAATGGGATTTAGAAAATAAGTTGAGGAAGTTGATGAGTGAGGCTCAGAAGAATTGGATTTGCTGTCTACCTCTAGCATTGCTGAGGATGAGAACAGTTCCAAATGTAAAGGGTGTGACCCCCTTTGAAGTAGTATTTGGAAGGGCATATTATGTGCCACAGTGGAAAGCTCTCATGCCTGCAGAGCTGGAGGTCGATGGCTCATTAGCCAGTTATATGAAAGGATTGTTAACCAATAAGATTGTTTTTCAGTTAAACTCTTTTTCAGATAAAGAACAAACGAAGCCGGACGCAGTGCTGACTCCAGGATCCTGGGTGTGTTTGAAAGTTATCCAAAGAAATTACTGGACGAGTCCAACGTGGGAAGGTCCGTACCAGGTACTGTTGGCAACGCCCACTGCAGTAAAGGTTGTGGAGAGGTCGTCCTGGGTTCACCTGACCCATTGCAAACCGGTGAAGAATATCCAGTTTTAGAAACATTTCGTAGCCGATATACCACAGAGACAGAATGACCAGGGCCAGAGTGTATAAAAATACAAAGCAACCCCAAAGACATTGGTTTACTGTCCTACTGATCATACACCTATCAACCATGTTTGTGGTGACTTTTCTTTTGCTGGGATCTTTCCTGCATATAACTACACAGATATAAATGATGAAACGTGATGAACTGGCCACAGATTGGCATCCCAACTTTAACACATACCTAGCCATGAAGCGTGTGTATGTAGAGACTATGAACATTTCAAATTGCTGGGTTTGTACTGCCATACCTACAGCATATGTAGGACATTTGATGTCTGCTGTCCCCTTGGGGATAAATGAGACCTGTGAAAATCTACTTTGTGATACAGGTTCTGTGAGATCACAGGACAAAGTGGCACTGTACTTACCTGTTACACAAAAAGGAATTGTTTGTTTCTATAAAAATGATACACTCCAAGTTGTTTGGAGTGATTGTAACATAACTGTGTCTTACAAATGTTATCTAAAAGCCAAAGATGAGAGTACTAGTTGTAGCACGATAGAGGAGTCGTATGTAAGCTTAATGAGAACAACGTTGAAAGATGTGCAGAAAACCCTGAATTGTATAAACAGTTGTCTGTTATAGACAGGTAAATGTTTCATTCAGAGTTAACCCGCATCAGTACTAAAGTAGAAAATTTTTATTTTGTTTGTGAGAAAAAAGCATATCAATGGTTACCTGAGAATTGGTCCGGCAGTTGTTTTTTGGGTTATCTGGTTCCAGCCATAAGACATACTGCAGAATTGCCTCTGGGTAAGATACGAAATGTAAGAGATATAGCTCGAAGAACTGGGAACTCAGTCGAGAAACCTAGTAATCCAGTGGGTAAAATCGAATCTGGTTGGAAAGATCATTCATCCGTAAGAGATAAAGGAAAATTGACTCATGTGGACTTGAGTGACAGTGTTATATCCTGGTCTGGAATAATCACAGCCTATGGAGCAGTCAACTCAATCTGGGAACTGAGGAAGTTGTCAAAACCTCTCGAAGTAATGAGCAATGCGACCTTTCCGCTCTCGAACTTGTGGCTGATGAACTGAATGCAATGAGAACTGTTGTGCTGCAAAATCGAATGGCTCTTGACTGCACCCTGGCGGCGAGAGGTGGTACGCGCGCGCTTATCAAAGAAGAATGTTGTGCGTAAATACCAGATAATAAGCACGAGATCAACGACCACCTAGAGGTAATACAGCAGGTATCAGCCATGGCGGAACCAGGCCCAAACCCACTGCCGAACTTTTTCCAGAATCCATTTTGTGGATGGGGTTCAATCCTAATGAATATCTTGATTGCCATTTGTGTTGTTTTGCTCATACTGGGAGCATGTGTCTGTTATGGATACCCTGTATGAAAGGATTAGTTAGGGACTTTGTTGACGTATCTGTAACCGAGACTAGGTATCAAGACCTGGATTTGAATCTGTAAATACCAAATGAAATTCTTTCTGAAATGTAAAACAAATGACTTGCCTAGTTAAAAGTTCCATAAAGGAAGAGGCTAGGGAATGAAATAGTGTTGTTTATGTTTCTGGATAGAATAAAAAGCATTAAAAGGAGGGAGAATGTTAGACAAATATATATCTAAACATATATGAAGTGCTAGTTTAGAAGCAAATAGTATATAATGCATTTTATTCTATTTTACAATATGGCAGTAGAAATGATCTTGCATGTAATTGCCTGAAGCTTAGCTGCAGTGTGATTGAACTCTGACCCTGGCAGTAACCAGTTCAGCAGGCTTATGTCATTCAGCATTAATTATCTGCTGGGTTAGAGAATAATAAATGTATGTACATGTATATCTTCCTTCCTTCCACTGAGGAGGATGGCCTTGTGAGCTCTATCGAAGATAGAGTACAGCTGCTCACCAGAGAGACAAAGGAACGTATTAGGAAATGAACTGACTATTGTATCCGAACAGGCTTGGAACCTTGAAAGAGCAACATTTACAGAAGGACATTGTAATTGACCAGGTGCCTTGCAAGGCTGTGCTATTCTCATGGGAAAACCTTTAATAAGCATTACCTCAGCACCTTCGTATGAATAGAATATTGTGGACTATAGTGATGTAAATGCCCTGTGACTGACCACGTCATTAAGGTGGGAAAAAGCTGATTGTAAACACAATATAAACAAAGCTGCTTCCTGTATAGAGTCAGACAAAACACTATACTTGTACTGCATAGTTATTTGCCTCCTGGTGTACACTAGTAAAACGTTTTGAAACTGAGCTTCCTGTGTTATTGACTGTCATTTTGAAAAGCCTACTGATTTCTGTCTGATTTTAACATCTTAATTGACAGATGTGTATGTCATAGCATGGGAATAGGCCAAGCCAACCACCACAATCGCCATGTGTACCACATACAAACAGCCAGTAACACGCAGTAGTAATGCATGAAGGCATACACGACTGTGGGAATAGCACAGGACATATGGCACGTGCCAAGTGTAGATGCATGACACAAAACTCCAGGATGGGGCCCTCTGCAAAGAGGAACATGTGCCAACCACACCTCCCACAGATGTACCGGCAGTGAAAACACATGCCAAACACACACCAACACTACCGTCCATCCCATGACCGCAACGGAGGCTGGTCAAAGACCACCATGACGCTCGCACAAACAGGGACACGTGTAACCATTGCCTTAACACCCCCCCATAGGCCAAAGAATAATAGAATGGACATATGCATGTAATGCTGTGAAGGATGTGTGGTAGTCCTCAGTATCACAGTGGTAGGGACACAGATACACTGTAATCAACCGTGACGTATGTGCACTGTAGACAGCATACCTGCAGGTAATACAGAGGTCAATCACGTGCCACAGAAATATACACATGAGAAAGAGGATAGGGATAGACAAGGTAATGGGACAAACTATGAACATAGGTTCATAGGTCCATAGGTACAGGGTAGGCTATCTACCCAAGCTCAGCCATAACCCTAGGCCATAGTTAGATTCCTTTGCCAACCTTCCGGTCTGGAGATAAAATGCCTATTATATTGCTGTACCTCTGTCAAGCAGTGACAATGATGTAATCCTTGGGGTATATCTGCAATCCCCCATCCAACGGACAAGATCCCTCGAACAAGGCTAGCAAGGATCTCTGCCTCACATGTACTGTGATGTAGATCCACAGCATAGTGAGTGTCTGGGTGACGTGTGTCACTCAACACATCCTATTAATGACCGTCAAGGTTCACGCCACCTGCCCTTGTGGTTCCGAGGATGATGTAGATCCAGTAGGTGAAGCATAGTCATCAAATATGGTCGACATGGCCTCGTATGTCAGGCACAGGTCAACACCGAACAAGAGGTATGTGACTGAATGGAGCAGGAGTCCTAACAGTGGGGCAGCATAACACAAATCCCTGACACCCTGCATCTGTCTGACGATTAACCTATGGGGCCTTCCCAGCTGCTGT
>NC_056729.1:1847835501-1847924237 GCF_019279795.1 Protopterus annectens | reverse complement strand
TACATCTGAAGTCATTCACTCCAACATGGACAATGACAGAGTCTTATTTGTACTTGTTGTGGAGTGACTTGAGTGCATGCATTATGTGGTGGAGCCTGGCACCCAACAGGCAGCTGACTGTAACTTTCTCCTTGTTCAGCCTGGTGAGTGGGACATCAGTGTGCCTGACTATAGAGTTACCTATGACTAAAGTGTTGGATATGTTGTCTTGCCTTAGGGGCTGTTGTTGGGTGGCACACTGGTGTTGTGATCTATGTGACACTTTGGTTGTGATTGGTGTTTGTGTTTCAGTTTCAGAGGTCCTTGTTGCTTGGGCAGGTTACTGTTAAGGGCCTCCACATATGTGGGTTTAGTGTTGCTGTGTGTGGGTGTTGGTGGTGTGGGTTTAGAAGGGCTATGTGTGCTTGAGGTGTAGTGTGGGTGTTAACTTTCTCCTCTTGACTGTCTAGCACAATCTTGGATGGAGAGAGCTTTGCTTCCAGTTTGGCTATGTAAGTGTATCTCTCGCAGGTTGTAGTGTTGATTGACAGGAGAGGGTTGTCTGTGAACATGAGACAATTGCTGCATTGCCCCAGTATTCCCAGATTCAGCAGATGGACAGGAGAAATCACCGAAAGCTGACCCTTGGACATGCCTGGTTTGGTGCTTTTTTTTTTTTGTAAAGTACAAGAGCTGTTTTCCCTTACCTTAGCAAGGTACTTTGCAATTATAAGCTTAGTGCCTACGATTAATTTCTCCTTATTAACAAGGAGAGTTGAGTGCTTGTATCAGTTTAAGACTTCCTAGTGCTTTCCAGGAGGTTTTAAAGCAAGTGCTAGTCACAGGGATGCTTAAAGGTAAGATGAAAAAAATGGTTTATCCTAAACCCTGCAGTGTGCACTAGAGAAGTTAGATGTGAAAGTAGGTAACTTAAATTTTACCTGTCTAAAAAGTTAAGTTTTACAAATACAATTACCAAAAGCTCTTTCATGATCTGAGCATACTGCATTTCAGTTTGGGTAAGAGTTCTCGATGCATAGGCAACAGGTTGATCCTCTTGTAAAATGACAGCACCAAGACCAAATTTTGAAGCTTTACAGGAAAGTGTAACCAATTTGTGAACATTGTAGTATCTGAGAGTTGGTGGACTAGCAGTTCTCTGTTTTAGGACATCAAATGCTCTTTGGTGTTGCTCTAACCAAGACTATGATACATCTTTACATGTCAACTCTCTAAGCAGTGCTGAAAGTTTGCTCAAGTCTTGAATAAACTTGCCTAGACAGTTAACCATGCCAAGAAAACCTTCCAAGGCTTGAACATTGTTTGGAACTGGCATCTCAAGAATGGCTGTTTGCTTTTAAGGGTCTTGTCATAGGCCTGAGCTAGTAAATAAATGACCAACATAAGTAACCTCTTTTAGCCTGAATTTACTTTTCTCTGGATTGAACTTCAGAGTCACTTGACTTGCCCTTTCTAGAATGTTTCTGAGGTTTCTGTCATGTTCAGCTTCACTTTTACCTCCTACTAATATGTCCTCTACTATAATAGCAAAATACACAGAAAAAAGTTGCTCCATTGCACGTTGAAAGACTTCCCTTAGAGAATTTATCCAAAATGGCATTTTCAAAAATTTGTACCTGCCAAACGGAATACTGAACATAGTTAGCAATGAAGATTTTTTTGTCAAGCTGAATTTGCCAAAATGAACTCTCTGCCTCTATGACAGAAAAAACAGAGGCATTTGGCACCGAGACTGTGACTCCTTTGACTGTGCACATTGACACCGAGGCTGTGACTCCTTTGACTGTACGCATTGACACCGAGGCTATGACTCCTTTGACTGTGCACATTGGCACCGAGGCTGCGACTCCTTTGACTGTGCGCATTGGATGACGAGGTCTTTTCAGTGCTTTGTTCAAACCTTGCGGATCAATACACAGTCTGATGTCATCTGAGCTTTTCTTACGAGCTACTACAATGGAAGATATCCGTTCAGTTGGAGGTGTAACTGGTCAAATCACACCTTGTCGCACCATTTTATATAGCTCGGCTTTGACTCTGTCCTACACAGCTATTGGAACTTTTCATGCTGGCATGATAATTGGACTGATATCTGGATCTAACTTCATGGAATACACAACTGGAAGCTTCCCTAGTTTGTTTTCGAAAAGATCAGCATAGGTAGAAAAAAATGCACTAGGCAAAATTAGAGTCTTTCAAGCTACCTTGGTGGACTTCCTTGTTAAATGAAGACAGTCCCATTTTCAAACTGTCTCTGAGCTCTAATTATGACTAGATGTGCCTCTTGACCACATAAAATAACAAGTCATAGCTTCTTCCAGCAGAGTAACATGGAAGCACTACTGAACCTTTGGTTTGAATTTCTCCACCTTATAAGCAACGACTTTTGCAATCCGTGCCAAATCAAGCCTTTCACCATGACACACTCTAGCAAATGTTTCAGCTGACATAACATTGCACTTGGAACCTGTGTCAACACTGAGCTCTATGGTTTTGCCATTTATCAGAACAGTACAAAACACTTCATTCTTTCCCCTTAAATCTACTGCATTGATTGTTTCATGAAGCACTGACACACCAGTAACATAAAGAGTAGAGTTGCAGCTCTCCAATTGATTTCTTAAAATGTCCCCTTTTAGAAAAAGGATGTGGGCCTTTTGATTTACAAAACATTTTGAAATGATTCCATTTAATGCATTTGTGGCACTGTTGACCAAAAGCTAAACATTTTTCCTATTTAGGCTTATGACTTCCACCACAACTATGACAGCTGGCAATGAAACTAGGTTGGGGCCCACGCTTTGAGCTTCCTGACTCACTCATGCTTCACTGAGACTGTGTGAACTCTGAAATTTGCTGGAAAGTTCTGGGGTTTACCAGTGAGTGTGGGAGGGGTTACAGTTGCTGCCACGTGCTTGGGCCTCTTTCTTTAAACTACATGCTGCATACTATCAACATGAGCTTTATCACTGTGCCTTCTAGAACTATTCTCATTTGTAAGCATATTTGTGTGCTTTTCTGTGAGCTCATATATCTGATAAATCTCAATGGCCTTATTCAAAGTTAAATCACTGTCATGAAGCAAAATCTTTCTCACAGCATCATCTTTAATACCAAACACAAGTCTGTCCTTTATCAACTCATCCCTTAAATCACCAAAGCTGCACATTTTAGGTTTAATTCTGAAGTCAGTTATATATGCTTTGAAAGTTTCACCAGGTTTTTGATGGGTCTATATTAGAACACCGAACATTCAAAATATTGAGTGTTCTAATATCGAACCCTACCAATCGAAAATACCAAATATCGAATGTTCAGAACAGCGAATTTTTTCCCAGGGAAAAAATTTGCTGTTCCAAAACACATACACACAACACAAGCACACCAAACACACAGCAATCCACATACACACACACACACACACACACACACACACACACACACACACACACACACACACACACGCACACACGCACACACACACACACACACACACACACACACACACACACACACACACACACACACGCACACACACACACACACACACACACACACACACACACACACACACACACACACACACACACACACACACACACACACACCTAAAATCTTACACCTAACCCTACACTAAACTATACACATCACTAAGTATCCACTTACCTTAATTTAAACCCTAAGGTCCATCACTATCGCACACTCACCTCACCCGTGCCCTCACCCTAACTCACCTAACCCACCCTAACCCTCATGTCCACACAATCGCACACATACTTAACCTGCACTCAATTGCACACTTACCTGAACCCGACCCATAACTTTCCAACAGAGCACTGAAAATACCAAAGCAACAAAAATGGACAACCAAATTCTTTCCCTAGTAAAGAATTCGGTTTTCTGCTTCTTCGATATTTATAGCATTCGCTGAAAATGGGTCAATATTAGAACACTCGACATTTTAACTTTTCAGTGATATAGACCCGTTTTTGATCCCTTGTATAAAATAAGTGCCTTTCCACTGTAACATTTGTCTGGGGGTCACAATTTTCTCTAAATTTACATTTTAAGCACTCGGGTCCTCCCTTGACTCAGCCAGAACAACAATATGATGGATTTTCCCCCTCTCCTGTATATATAGTGGGTGCATGCACAAATGAATGTTGCCTTTCAATGGCTTTTGACTCAGCTAAATTAAGTAGAATAAATGCCTTCATATAGTCATCTTTATCAGAAAATGCAGCCTGCATGAAAATGTACTCTTGCTCAAACACTCTCCAGTTCTCTGCAATATTACTGTCAAACACAAGTTCACTGAATGTTCAAAATCTGTCTGCTACGCCCACAAAGCGTGCACGCACGAAAAATATGGCCCTTGGAATTACGTACAAACAACTGCTCTGTGAGCTTGTAATAACATTCAAATGCACAATAAACTCCTCAAAATACTGTACTTTGTGAAATATGCTCTGTATAATAACATTCAAATGCACAATAAACTCCTCAAAATACTGTACTTTGTGAAATATGCTCGGTAATGGCTGTATTCTATGAAATATGCCCTGTGATGGCTGTACTTTACAAAATAGATTTACTGTAATACCTCACAAACATGCAAAGTCTTTATACACTTCTGAAACTCGGATATCTTTAATTAATATGAAAATACAGATTCACTAAGCACATATTGAAAAATGCTGTCATTTCCTCTTATTTTATTCATTTCCTGCAATTCAGACTTTATTTCAAACATTTTCCATAGTAATTAGAATATTTTTATCAATATCGGACATATTGATTTATGTGAATATCATTTAGAGCATTCTGTATGCCTTGTTTCATATTTTGTAAATAAGAAATAGTGCTGAGCAAGTTTTAATACCTGAAATTCATTTTTGACTTGTTTTGTGAAGTATATCTGCAGTAGGGATATTCCTCCTTCTCTAATCAGTTGCATCATGGCTGGAACTCTGGATCAATTCTGGCATCATGTCCTTTTAGACATGCCGCTTCTGACACCATGTCACTCGTCCCTCTCTATCATAGATGACAAGCAGGCAAGGTATTTTGTTTAGGCACTTTAATACATAAAAACACATCAGGATGGATAGCAGCATCATAAAATATAAATGAAGTGATTAACTGACAGAGCTCATCTACATACATGCTTATATCTCAACAGCTTACTTCAAAATGGCAGTCAGACTTGCACATGCTCAGTATTTATACACTTCTGCAAGCCCTTGGATAGCTTCTTAAAGGTACATACACATACATTGATCTACAGTAGCCATACATCCCAAATCTCTGACAAGTTATGATCCCCTAGATAAGTGTAAGAACAGTTTAAATAATTACATAAGTGTAATTTTTTAAACTGTATGTTTTTGAATTATTTTGGAAGACTGTAAAGTTTTGTTTTTAAAATGTTTTTGAATGTCTCTTGAACGTTGAATGGACTAACCTTGGCAGCCAGGATGTGAAATAGGAAACTTGCTGGTAATATATGCAGTTTCAATGCATTTTAGTTTATCATATAAGGGGGGTGTTTCCACCACTTAACCCCCCTACTCATATATTAGCAAATATTGGAGTCAAACACTGGAAGAGGCGGGGGGTTAGGGATCTTAAATTACTGTAGAATTAAAAGCATGATAAGCTTTGTTTTTCCCCTTAGTTTGTAGACAAGTAAAGGGTTAACAAAATGTATCTAACTGCAGGGCCGGCCTTAGCTGATATGGTGCCCTAGGCGAAGTAGTGCTCTGGCGCCCCTTAAGCTCCTCCCATGCCATACTCATGAAACACTCCTACGAGCCACGCCCACAGGTAGGTCAGTCCCCAAAAAAGCCTCTCCAGTCATTCACTCCCCAAGAAAGCCAGTCCAGTCATTTCCTTTAATTATTTAAATGCATAGAAGAAAGGATACCTTGTAATGTAGTTTAAACTGCAAGTGAAGGTGGGAATTTCCTTTAATAAACCTGCTTTATCTGTTGCTCCTTCACACATACTTTACTATAAAAGTCATGTCTTCAGAAAATAGAAGCCCATGTGCCTTGGTTCAAAGGGTTGCTTAGGTTAATCTAAACAGTTTAATTTACTCTGGGGTAGGCGAGCAAACCTTACAGCTCAGTGAAAGTAGCATAGCCACCTCTCTCCTCCCTGTGTACAGAAGCTTAAGATAGAATAGTACAAACACAGATAGCCATTTGCTAAACAATACAATCTTGCAATGAAAACAGGCTTAGCATGAATAGTAAAATTCTCTGCCACTGAAACTGCATGAAAACCCGTATCTACAGACAATGCATCTGGTCAGTGGAGGATTAAGTTTACATTTCGGCTGTTTTCAAAATAGACTCCTTGTACATATTTTTATGGCCATGCATATATATATTTGTTCTTTGATTCAACTTCCTGACTGCACCACTTGTTAGAATGTGTTTTAAATTTGTAGTTTTAAGCATTCTTTTAATAAGCAAAGAAACAAAATGTATAAACCAATAATGACAAAACTACCCATTTCAGAAAATTTCAACCATAAAAGGCCACTTGGACTTCTGTCATTACAATCCGCCAATATCATGGAATAACAACAATGTCTGCAGTAGAAAAATCTGAACATTTCCACATTAAAGACATCTTTAACTAATGAAGAGCTGCATTACCACACACTGCTGTTGTAAAACGCTGTTGCCTTCACTCATCAGCACTGGATCATTGTAAATTCTTCAAGAAGAAAGTTTAGCAATCCAAACTAGTACTTCCCACAACAATGAGTAAAGAAATATTAGTGCACAAACATGCACATTACCCAGGAAGAATCACTTAGCTTACCATGTTATCACATTTTCTTTTGGCCCTGCTTAACATTAGGACTTTACTATTAATTTTTTAACTAATAACGTCCTTTGCACCAATCGCCTATATTTTATTTAAAGTACCATTTGTTACTATCCTTTCAGCTATGCGACTAGATTTATCTATTGCACTTGATTACCAAGAAAGATTGACTAGGCAATAAACTCTTTCTCAGCAGAGGCCCTGGGAGAAAAACTAAAAAACTGACAAATATATATACACAAGAACCGCACGCATTTATATACAATGAACAGTGCTGTATTCACATTGCAATACAGAGTTTCATTCTCATCACATTACAGCATTACCAATGATGCATGCAAACCACTCAGATCCACAAAAGAAGAATATAATCACACATTTACATACAATACACATGGTTGCATTTGTGTTGCAATTTACAGTGTTACTTCTCATCATAACAATTAACAGTGGTGGATATCTGTATGAAGACTTCAGTTTTAGAGTCACAAAATCAAGCTGATTAAAGAATAATCTTCAATAATGCAGCACGATACGCTGATAATTGCAAAAATAAATTTGTATCAACAAGAATTAGTTTACAATTATTTGGAGAGGGAAAGAGTATGCAGCAGATTTTCATCCATTGGAAAAAAATGAGGAGGAATTATGGGACACATTACGCTCAGTAATGAAGTATAAGGGGAGGCTTAGAGAAATGCAGAAGCACAGCCAGAAGTCTACTAAATGTTTTTTTTTTTTAGTTGTGGTTTAAAGTATTTTAGATTGTCAATTTGTCTGAGAGGGACGGCGTTCCATTTTTTGGAGATTAGGTACAAGGAGTCGTCTCCCGTCAACTAGTTTGTTTGCTAGTTTTTGGTGTTTGTGGGGTTCTCTGGACCACTTCTCACCTGGTGTACTGTATGGGAGTATGTATGTATGTTCTCCTTGGGTCCACATGGGTTTCTCCACTTCATTACATATCCCAAAGCATGTGAGAGGTTCTGCTAGTGTCTTTGGGAAGTTTTGACCAGGTCCTGATCAATTAAGCCAGTTTCATTTGAAATGGTTCAATACAGTAATGCTTTAACTTAATTCAAGATTAGAAGACCTTCGCATTAGCTTTTATACGTCAAGGGGCTACATGAGGATATAGGTGCTTACTCACCCTTACTTCACTTGGGGTTACTGCTTTAAATAAAATAAATTAACTCAGCTGAATAGAACATAAAAGCAACTGCACAAACTAAGGATGCAAGTCTATGGTCCTCTAAAATCACACACATATGCATTTGTATTAAGTATTTGAATATATGTGCATCCTAGGATGGACTTGCATCCTGTCCAAGTTTAGGTCTTTGCTTTACTGTAGCAGTGAAGTCAACAAACAAAACAGAATAATTTAAAACATTGTGTGTTATTAATTTGATCAAACAGTAATAAGCAATTTACCATTCAATTTGGACAATAATAAAAGCTCACAGCAATGCACAGTAAAATTTACATTAAGCAAGGTACAAGCCAAGGGGCAAATCCTGCTACAAGTAAATGTAGTGAGGTTTATAAAGTATTTTGTGAAAGTAAATAAAAGCAACTTTCAGGTATTAGAACAAACTGATTTGTATATAAGTGTTTAAAATCAGTTGTTTAAACAAGCAAAATAAAAAGGACCAGCTTTTGAAGTAAAAACAGTGCATGTCGGTGTAAAAATAACATTATGTCATTATATAGAAAAGTGGCCAAGTACTGATCTGGATATGACAGGGAAACTGATAAGAAAAATGCATGAAGATGAACATGGACAGTTTTAAACTAGCCACATATAGCTTCATACATTTGATGTTATACAAGACTAGGCATCTTGCATTGAAAAAAGACAATCATATTCCAAAACTAACACAAATACAGTGTTGCTCAGGTTGGCAACACCAGCTAAACCATCTCAAACAATTCAAAGAAACTATACAGAACATCCAAGTCCCACACCTTTTTGTAATTGTGGAATATTTCTGGTGTCATATGAAAGGACAAAGTTAAAAGAAGGCATTTAGGAGTACATGGGAACATAGTGCCTACAAGACAAGGATTGACAGATCAAAGAATGACATTTCTGTGTATGCAGTTCTTTGTAAAAACATTCTAAAAGGCCGTTATCCAGAAGGGATTTGATTATTTATCTTGAATTAGACAGGCATGGAAACATTTCAGTTATAGCAGTATCCATGCAAAATAGCATCCAGAGATAGATTAGAATTACATCAAGATGCAGCAGTGTGTGTTAATATACATTAATGCTCATAAAAGACATCTTTTGATGAAGAAAAATCTTTGGTAGAAATCTACTAAGGGCAGCTGTACTTGTACCAAGAATATGCAGGTGGCAGTCATGGGCAAGAAAGTAAACTTACCACAATGGTAGATGGTTGAATGATCACTGCTGCTAACGCCTTAACTATACAAGTTAAATCCTGCTAAGGATGCAACACCCAGCCAGCTTCAGAAGCTTAATGTGCTCAAACCATTAGGCAGCTCAAGCTGAGCTGACCAAGACAGATTTGAGTGCCTAGTCCTTCAGAGCTTTCATGCCAACCCTGGCATAAAATACACACCAGAAAACCAGGGGTGGAGGGAGTAAACAATTACTGTTACGGTAAGCAGACTTCACAGAATTGTACTGCATTCATTATGTTAACCACCACTGCAGTAGCCTAAGCTATATGGATAGATTACCCAGATTACCATACCTCAGGGCAACTTATGGGTGAAAGGGAACAGAAACCCCTGGAGACTGATCCTATAAAAGCCTGATCTAGACCTGCAGAAGCAATCTAGCTTCTAGTGATTTGTAAGTGTATATACAGAGGACCAGATCGCTGCTTCTAGAATACTTTTAGAACCAAACCCTTTCCAAAGAGCCATTGATGAACCAAGGCCCTGACATGCATCTTAAAACTGTCTTGGTTAGTTCTGCTGTGGTGAGAACAAAAGGTAACCTGTGACAATCACTTGGAAATAGCTTGCTTTGACACAGACTGCCTTCATTGTATATGGAAGATTTTTTCTCCAAAAGGAACTTTTCTGCCCAGCAAATAAATAGCACAAACTGACTGATCTCCAAGACTCCACAGAAGAGCATTCTCTTTGCCAGAAGGAAAGCTCTGAAATGCTTGGCTACCAAACCTGGCATTTAAGGTGCATGCAAGGTATCTGAAAGCTGCCAGCCATTATATCCTTAAAATACAACCTATATAGCTTAGACTACTGCAGCCATGATCAGAATGATGAAGATTAAACCGGACGATGACAGCTTGTTTACTATGGCATGACAGGATGCTCTTTCCCCAAGGAAAGAAACTTTAAAGGGCACAAACACAGACTGAACTAGAAATGGAGATTAGCTGAAAATTCCACAAAGTCAGGGTGGTGCTATATGCCTTTCTACCTGAAGCAGAAGGTAAGTGCAGGACTGCTGTCGACAACGACACACACATGACTAGGCTACGTCAGTTGTGCCACCATTTAGTAAAAGGTAAAGCAGGAGATGTTCATGCCTATGAAAATTTTAATCACCATTATGAAGTCCATTTGGTTCTTTGTACATCAATTTCAAATAGCTTGCAATGCCCAGTGTTAGAGTTTCTCCTCTCAGAGACTGACAACCAGAAAGTCTTTACTTGTTCCTATGTAATACACAGCAAATATAAAATCAAGTACTATGGTTTGCCGTAATTCTGTATACTATCCATTTTAGTCTTAAGTGAAGCACTATAGGGTTGCACCATAGATCACAATAAAATATTTTTCTGCTTTATCATCGCATAGTAACTAACCACCACCAGACAACTTTTTCAGGATTGCCAAGAATATATGCATCTGTTTTAAACTTAAAATTGCTGTTTTTTTTTCTGTCCTCCTATGGATCTTGAGCCCATTCACGTTTGATTGGGTGGGAGCCTTGATCCCCACAGAGTGAAAGTTGACTGGATGATGCTGTTATCTAGGCAGTTATGAAGGATGTCTATCCCTGGTCTATGCTTAGGCATCCAGCTGCTGTAGAGAGGCCTCAACTTCTTCCCAGAGACCTAAACCCACAAAACCAGTGACATTCATTGTTTCAGAAAAGACCTTAATTGTTCTCAGACCAAGGAACTATATGGAGTGTAATCCTTTCTTAGTAGCCTCTCTCCTTTAGGCTGCAGGAGTGCTTTCATTTCTGTCTACCCTACCGCATTCTAGCTCATGTCAACACGCGTACCACAAGGACCTCATATACCCTGTCAGAATGTGCAAGAACACCTTCACAAATATCCCAAGGGCTACCATTATTGCTTTTGAAAGGGACATCCACATGCCCATACAAGGCCCTTGTTGTTATGCAAGCTTCCATTTGCACAGGAAAAATCTAGCCACTGAAAAACCTCCACCAGACATCTGAAATTAAAGACATGCTCGAATCCAGAAACACATGGAACTAATCAAAGAATTACCACCAGCACAGCCAAGACAACTTTCCTTAGGAACAAACCATCCTGACATCCAACCAAAAACATTTCTACAAAGAGCTAAAAACATTCACAGGTGATGTTACCAACCTCAACCAAATAAATCTCACCATACTTTTGCAAAGTTCCTTAAGTTCTCTTATGAATTTAGAAGATTTCTAATAGATGAAATTCAAAGTCCTGACAAAACAAAACACTAAAGAGTTCAACCAAACCCAAACACCCACACCAGTTGTCATTGATATCCATGACTCCCACTCCCAAGCTTCCCAGCAATATACTTTAGCAGTTTATACTCCAGTTTCTCACTTCAGGCGCCTTATTTATCAGGATGTCAAAAACTAAATATCTTGGATCCTGTTCTGTCATACAAGTTATTTAAAACTCCCCCACCCATTCCTAAAGTCAGTTCTCTATATAGCTAAACTCTTCTCTGACAGCTATTTCTCCACAGCCTTTAAACATTCTTATAATACCTCTTAAAAAAACACAAACCGTAAAGAACACAGTGAAAACAGGCCCAAAGCTTTTGTCTTATAATTAAAATCTTTGATAAGCTAATATACAAGCAGCTCTGGGAAAATATAAATAAATACAGATTTCTCTGTGACAAGCAACATTGATATAGAAACTCTTAGGACAATAGCAGACGTATACACAGCAAACTCCATTTTCAGTGACATGATTCAACAACAAGGGCGACTTTATTGATATAACAAGAGCTTTCAACACAATCATAACATCTGTATACAGTTAGAAATTTTAACTTTGGTCTGACTACTTTAACTTGGTTCAGAAGCCATTTCTCAGATACATGTAAGAAATAAGTTTATCCACACAAGCTTCTGTCAATATTGCAGTATCACAAGCAGCTGTGTTAGGGCCACTACTTTCGCTCTTCATTAATGACCTAGCCAAACAACGTCTGCAATTTAACTCAATTATATTATTTATTTATTTTTATTTATTTATTTAAATTTGTTGACTGGGAGTGGCCGACTGGACGTAGGTCCATTTTCAGCAGAGGCCCGGGGAGAAAAGCTCCACAGTTAAAATAAACAGACAGTAGTTACATTGGATTACATAGCGATTAGCAATTTACATGGCAATTACTTACAACATATTTACAGATGAAGAACATAGTACATCAGTAGAGAACTAGAATCTTTATCTGTGAAGTACATAACAGACATAAACAAATGTTACAATAAGAAGTTCCTGCTGTATAATAAGTACTAGGCTTATGAGCATCTGAGCTTGCTATAATCAAGGTTGTTAGTGGAGTGGAAAGAAAGGTAGTGGTTGGATGGGGTGGGTGATATTAGAGTGGGAGTTGCAAGGGCATAGCCAGCATGTTTTTAGGTGCGTTTTTAGTAAAGTTTTGAAGTGGGCGCATGATGGTATGGAGGTAATTGTGGGTGGGAGGGAGTTCCACAATTTGGCTATGGTGCAAGAGAATAGTGCTTCACCAGCAGAGTTATTGACTTTAGTGATCTGCAAGTGGTTTTTGTTGCTGGATCTTAGTGGTCTGGTGGTGCGATAGGGTTGGAGTAGATTCTGGAGGGATGGTACATTTAGTGGATGGTTTACTAGTTTGTGGGCAAGTGAGAGTTGATACCATTGAAGGAGGTGAGGGAGTTCAAGCCAGACCAGTTCAGCAAGTGAGAGACAGTGGTGACTACGGTAGGATGCCCCTGTGGCAAATTTGGCGATTTTGTTGTAGCAGGTCTCTAGCTTGTTTAGATCACATTGCCTTAGGTTGGTATACATACCTCTCAACTGTACAGATTTTTGCAGAATATCCAGATTTTTGCCTCATAACTTTGGTCTGTTTCTCATAAAATTGTGCTTTTCTGGAAAATCATTGTAAAATAATTGAGGGCTGAAGTCAAAAAACAATGACAGACATTTGAGTTTCAGACTTCATACCCTTCATTAAATTCATGCTATTGCAAAACATGTTATTCTATCTACTTTTTAAGTTTGTAAGAGCAATATTTAAAAAGTGTCCATATTTTTGGGCCTTTGTCCCCCAGTTATTTATGGCTTTGTCCAGATTTCTTGCTGTAAGAGGTTGAGAGGTATGTTGGTATATATTGGAGCGGCATAAAGTAGGGTGGAGATAAGGTGAGAATTTGCTATTGAAATCTTTGCTGCTTTGGTGAGAAGTTGCTTATTTCTGTATAACGCTCCTGTTTTTTTGTGGACTTTTTTATGGTCATGGATATGTGAATGTCAAATTTTTATTTATTGTCTATTTCCTCTCCTAGCAATTTGGTGTGTTCATTTGGGTATATAGTGGTGATGTCTTTTGCTGTGATGTTAAAGTGATATTCAGATACCTTAATACTAAAATATCAACCACCAGCACTGACAAAAATGTGTAAAAGCTTGCTGTAGTTTATGCCACTGGCCAGCTTCAAAATAAGCTTATTAAGTCAAATATTAGGCACCCAAGCTTCCTAAACCCCTCAACTTGCAGTTGAGACACAAAAGGTAACCAGTTACCACTAGTTACTGGACAAAGAAACTTAGGAAAAACTCCAAACCCCACACTTTCACTAGCTAAACAGACAGATATGATAACCTACCCCTTTATGCCAAATGCAACTGGGCTCCAAGTTAATCACATCTACTTACCCCTACAGAACATATGGCTATAGTCAAGAATGTATTAATCCTACAAGTAGAATATGGACTGCCCAGGTTAACTCTCCACTCTAGGGCAAATACTTAAACTACACACTACTATTAATAAAAAATCAGCTGCTTTGCACTACTAGCCCTACTGCAGATACACCACTGCCAGCTTTTATAAAAAGTTAACTTGCTTCTAGCAACCAAAAGAGCACATTGTTCCTTTGCTCACAAAATGCAACATTATTTCCCCACAACCGAGATCAAGACTACAGATAAACAGACTAACTACACAAAGAGACAGTGAAGAGGAATGACTAATGCTTACAAGATCACAATTCAAAACATGCACAGGAGAAAGAGCATTTAATAAGCCAAAGACAGCCACCTGGAATTAAGTGCCAGCTGAAACACTCTGGATGCATTAAACAAATTAAAAGGAGCGCCTGTCTACTACCACCAAACTGTCGTACTTTAAGGAGAGGTAGCTGTGCACTTATGTCTTCTTTATGTAAATTGTATTAATTGTAATTATTTCCACTCGTAAAAAAAATCACCATTGCTGCACACATTTAAATTGTCTGTACAATATACACATTTGTTTTTATTTTAATTGACTATCAAGTATATACATCTTCACATGTGTAAATTACCATGACATATTCTAATTGTCTGTAGAAGTAGTTTACTTTATTTAGTTTCACACTTAAAAAAAAAGAAAGTAAACAAGTATACATACTGTATGTTGCTATGCCCTACCGTGCCTGGGTTGTGGCCAAAGAGCGGTCTGACAACCAGTCTACATTGTTTTCTGTTTTTAAAAAAAAAAAAAACACAAACACACTTAACAGCTACAGTCTTGTGGCTGCTTAAAATGACAGTTTGTAACTGTTGCAACAGCTATCATAGGTCTTTTAAACAGTCTAGCAAAAACTTCATGTCAAATTGTAGCAAAAAGCCATAATGTACACATAATAGCAGTTTATCATAGTCATTTCAGCCACAATCTGGCAGTCTAGCAATCTGACCAAGGACTTTTATGGAGGTTAGTTATGTCATTTGGTTTCTGACCCCCCCCTCCCCCCTCAGAAATATCATGCCAGCTGAGAGAGAGAGAGAGAGAGAGAGTCTGAGCCCTGAGCGGAAATATCTGGTGTAAACACCTTTGCAAAACAACATACTCAAAAAGCTAAGGTAGATGAGGAGGGAGTGGTATTACGGCAACGATTGCCATTAGCAGCATAAAGTGAATGGTTACTCCTAGCAGAAAAAGTTTAGGGCTGATAATGCACATAGATTTGCAGTTGTTGAAAGCCCATACACTGACCCTGCAACAACTTAATCGTAACACCGTTCGATAACACCAAACGCCACTCTTACAGTTGCTTACTTTTCTCAAACCAAGCAGAAGGAAGGAAGGGAGCAGAACCTTTCTGAACCAAACGGCCAAACGTCTAGCGACATACGTACGTTCATGTTCCTCCTTACAGCAGACACACGTAACGCGAAGTAAAGTTTTTTTATTTTCTTTTTTATTTATTTGTTTAACTATCCTGGCCAACTTCTGTAAGTGGGAGGGCACTCACACCCCTCCCCCATGGTTCCAGTTTCCAGTTACATTTCAACAGGGTGCAGAGAAGAGCACAAACTTTTATTAAAATAAATACACACATAAATAAACAATGTGCCCTTTAAGAGGCTGGCCTTTATGGCACCCTAGGTGGTCGCCTATTTGCCTATGCCTAAGGCCGTCCATGTCTACCTGTGTTTTATAACCAAAGCAGTCAAACCCACAGCGAAGCATTACAGCCCCACCCACCACTTGCATACATGTGAAAATGGCAGTCCATATCTTAACATTCTTTGTCTGTCCTCTGAGACAATTGCAGTAATCATCTGAGAATAATGCATCTCATCTTCTTTGTTCCCGAATTTTGGACAAAACCAAAAATAATGGCAAAACAAAGGCCCAAAATCACAGGCATTGTTTAACATTTACTCTAATTCTGTTAAAAAGCTGCTAGAGGAATATGTTCTCAGTTTAACATTTTTTTCAAAACAATACAAAACATGACACTAATGTCTGGTATTATTGACTGACTGTAATTCTTAGGGATTTAGCTGAAAACAAAGCAGTCACCCAAGCAACCTCCACACCCCATCACCAACCATGAAACACATAATTCACATAATCAGTGTGCCACCAATCACATCCCTTAAGGCAAAATAACATACCCAACACACTAGTAATAGGTGACTCTGTAGTCAGGCACACTGATGTCCCACTAACTAGGCTGGACAAGGAAAAGGTTACAGTTAGCTGCCTGTCGGGCGTCAGGATCCACCACATAACACAAGCACTCAGGTCACTCCAGAACACGTACAAATATGACTCTGTCATTGTTCATGTTGGTGTGAATGACTTGAGACGTACCTCCCTAGACTACATGAAAAGAGACATGGAAGAGCTCTCTGATCATGTAGCCCAGGCGGGTATGACCCTGGCCCTGAGTAGTATCCTGCCCTCACCAAGAATGATACCTCAGTATAAAAAAAAAAATATCAATTTCAAAAATTGGCTAAGTTTCTGGTGTCATTCAAAGGGGATTCAGTATCTGTCCACCTGGGATGACATGCACGACAAGCCACGTTGCTTCGCAAGAGATGGCTTGCACCTGTCATCCGTAGGCTTTTGAATACTTGCCAAGATTTTTGCCGCCCCCATAGTGCCTTTTTAGGCAAGGCTCAAAAGACAAACCCACCACCATAAATAGCACAAGTAACCAAAAACTGAGGGTAATGCTACTCAATGCCAGAAGTCTAAACCTCAAAATGCATGCACTCGAGGCACTCCTCAGTATGGAGAACATGGATATTTGTACAGTAACAAAAAACTGATTTAAGGCTCCAGAGAGCACCCCAGTACTTACCAGGCTATAACTCATACCATACTTTTCGCCACAGAACCCGGAATGAAACACAAAAGTTGGGGATGTATCCATATTCATCAAGGATAACCACACCTCCAGGTTAGTGGCACAGCACAATGCCTCAGAGATCATCTATGTGCAACTAACAATGGGCAAAACTGCAGTTCAAATTGTAGCTTGCTACAGATCATCCACCATGACCCAGGACCCCCATTTCGCATTTCTGGAGACACTGGAAAATATGAAGGTCCTACCAAACACCCTAATATTGGGTGATTTCAATTACCCAAACATTAACTGGGAGAACTACTCAATTACTAACTCCCATGCCCAATGCTTCCTAGAATTTATAAACTTGAATGCCCTGGATCAACAGGTCAAAACCCCCACCAGAGGTGACAACATATTCGACCTGGTCAGAACCAACATGGGCGACTGGTGTTCTACACCGGAGGTCAACCCCTCGCTGGTTAGATCAGACCATAGACTAATCACTCTGGATATCCACATTCCACCCCCACCCACAATCAAGGAAACCACCATGAAAGACTTTTTAAAAGCAAACTTCACATTACTTAAGACCGAGGTGGGAAGGTTCACAGCCCCCATGCTAAAGGACAATGCTGTCCAAGCTGCTGAATCCCTTACAAAGGCACTCTATGAGCACCTGCAAGAATGCATGGATCATGCTATCCCAAGCAAAACCAAGACTCACTCCTCCAAGAAAAGGAAACCAGTCTGGTGGACCCCTGCCATAAACAAGCTATACAACAGAAGGAGGAAACTAGTGCAGAAAAGAGTGAAATCCCAAGAAGGAAAGACATCCCTGATAAGTACCAGCAAGAAACTATGATCCCCTCATAAAATCATCCAAGGCTAGCTTCGAAAGAAAAATTGCCAAGGACTCCAGAGATAACCACAAAGCGTTCTTTAACTATGTCAAGAACTTAAGTGAAAACTCTCAGATCTGCTCTGAGTTAATGCAGAATGGCACAAAATACACTGAACCGACTGATATTGCCAACATTCTGGCAGACAGGTTAAGTGCAAACGTCACCCCCATCTCACCCCCTAAAAGGCCCATAACCATACCAGAAGAATGTAGAGCCCTGGCAATCACTGACACATAGGTTAAAACAGCCATATCCAAAGCCAAAAACACAGCTTCAATGGGACCAGACAGTGTCACAGGCTGTGTCTTACATGAGCTCCAAAATGAACTAACCCCTCATCTTAACACACTGTTCAAACTCAGCCTCTCTACAGGCTATGTACCCATAGAGTGGCGCACAGCAACAGTTATCCTGCTCCACAAAGGTGGAGTCACAATAGACCCCGGGATCTATCACCCTATAAGCCTGATTAGCCTGGTCTGCAAGGCTATGGAGCGCATCATCATGGAACTCATTAACAGAGACATTGGGAACCTCCAGACGTTGGACCCTACCCAGTTTGGCCTTGTTAAGGGCAGATCATGCCTCCTAAACCTGGTGGACTTCTTTGAGACAGTTACCAAGGCTTTAGAGGAGGGAAAGGCAGTCCACACAGCCTACCTAGACCTCGCAAAGGCTTTCGACACCATTCCCCATTCTGGCATTATAGACAAGCTCACCAGCCTGAACATAAACCCCTATGTCACGAAATGGGTTGCCGTTGGCTCACAGATAGAACCCACATGGTGAGAGTTGCAGGCTCTAGGTCCGACTCTAAACTGGTTACAAGTGGTGTACCCCAGAGCTCAGTCCTGGGACCCCTCCTGTTTGGTATATACTTCTCAGAGGTACAGGCAAGCACAGGAAAACTATGGCTGACCAAGTTCACAGACGGCTGCAAACTGGGAGACATAACTGACTCTCTGGCTGATACAGACATCCTAGTGAAATAAGCAAATCCAATAGTGAACAAAGCTCGAGACCAAAACCTTTTAGTAGTTTTATTTCAGAATAAAGCACTTTTCGTTGATGCCAATGTGGCAACTTCATCAGATTCAGTTAAACAAATAACATGCAAATGTATAAATAGTTACTTAAGGTCATATGACCAACATCAGCTGACTGGTAGGTTCATATGTGTGTACTAGGCTAATGCCCCTGGAGCCTTTACAAGCCTAGCCCATAGGATTACCCTGGCATCGTGTCACCCAACCTTAGTTGCCAGTGCCTCTGTCGAGTAGAGCCACTGGAGTGATCCTGGGGTGAATTTTTTATTTCCCATCCATTCATCAAAATTTCTCTTGAAGAGAGCCAGTGAGGTGCTCTACTTGAAATGTATGGGAAGTCTATTCTAGAGCATGGGCAGTCTCTGGGTTATGAACCTGTCCCTCCAGCATGTTCTGTTGATTGTGGTAATGAGGTTGAAGTCTTTGGAGCATGTGCTGTGGAGGGATTGGGATTACTTTAGATGTAGCATTTCTAACAGAGCTGGGTCAGACATGGCTTTGTAAGTCAAGCAGAGATCGCCTCTAAGTAGGCGATATGAGACAGAGAATAGTTGGAGTTTTTTTAGTCTGTCCATGTAGAACAAGTGTTTAAGGCCTGGGATCCTCTTTGTGAGGTACTTTTGCAGTCTCCCCTGTTGTTGCAGGTGTCTAATGAGGTACATGCCAAATGGGGCATTGTACTCAATGATTGGCCTAATGAGGGAAGAGTAGAAGGAGACAATGACCTCTTTCTTCCTGGATGTAAACACTTTATAATGAGATGTGCCACACAGAAGGACTTTCTGACCACAGTGGCAATGTGGTGGTCAAAAGAGAGGTTGCTGTCAACCTGTGCTCCCAGATGTCTTATAACACTTTCTGTGTTCAGTGGACTACCATTGATGTGGTAGTTCAAGGGAACCGTGTTTTTCCCAAGGGGAATGATGACACATTTTTTGGCATTGAACGTAAGGCCATGGTTCTGACACCAGTTTTTGGTCTCGGTGAGGCCTTTCTGTATGATGTCAACATCACATGGAGAGTTAATAATAGCTCCCAACTTGCAATTATCTGTGAACTTTGTCAGCCAGAGTCCCTTCATGTTGGCCTGAACTTCAGAGAAGTAGATACCAAATAGGAAAGGACCCAGGACTGACCCCTGTGGGACTCCACTTGTGACTGGTCGGCAATCTAACTTGGAGTCAGCTACTTTCACACTGTGGGTTCTGTCTGTAAGCCAGTTTGCAACCCACCTAGTGATAAAGGGGTTGATGCCTAGCTTAGTGAGTTTTTCTATGATTCCTGAGTGGGGCATGGTATCAAAGGCCTTGGCCAGATCAAGGTAGGCTGTATGAACTACCTTGCCTTCATCGGGTCTATATCAGAACATTGAAGTATTAAAACTTCGAATGTTCTGATATCGAACACTATTCAGCGAACACTAAGAATAGCGAAGCTGCAGAACAACAAATTCTTTCTTTGGGAAAGAATTTGGTTGGTCGTTTCTGTGGCTTCACTATTCTTAGCGCTGTGGTGGAAAGTTACGGGTTGGGTTCAGGTAAGTGTGCGATTGTTTGTACGTTAGGGTTAGGGGCGGTTTAAGTGAGTTAGGGTTAGGGCGCGGGTCAGGTGAGTGTGCGATAGTGACGGACATCAGGGTTAGGGTTTGGGTTGGTAAGTTGGTAGATAGTAGTGTATGTTTAGTTTAGTGTAGCGTTAGATGTATAAATTTAAGTGTATGTGTGTGGTTGCTGTTTATTTGATGTGCTTGTGTTGTGTGTATGTTTCGGAGCAGCAAATTTTTTCCATGGGGAAAAAGTTGCTGTTCTGAATGTTCGATATTTTCATGTTTAGATGTTTTGGGGGCCAATGAAATAGCATTTGTTATTTTCATCTTTCGATAACGTGATATAAACGCCCTTCATCCACAGCTCTGGTGACTGACTCAAAGAAGTTAACCAAGTTAAGCAGGCATGATCTACCCTTCACAAAACCAAACTGTATGGAATCCAGAGTTTAGAGATTCCCTATATCCTTGTTTATTAGGTCCATGATGATGCATTCCATAGCTTTGCATATCAGACTTGTCAGGCTAATGGTGCGATAGTTCACAGGGTCTGTAGTCACTCCTCCTTTGTGGAGAGGGATGACTGTAGCAGTGCACCATTTGGTAGGGACAAAGCCTGAGGTGAGGCTGTGATTGAACAGGGCACACAGTTGAGGTGCCAGTTAGGTCTGTAGTTCATGTAGAACACAGCCAGGGATATTGTCAGGTCCCATAGAAGCTGTATTCTTGGCCTTGGAAAGTGCTGCTTTAACTTGTGCAGCAGTAATAGTGGGTGCCTGACAGTCTACTGGTATTGTGATTGGTCCTTTGTGGGCAGAGAGAGGGGTAAAGTCTGCACTGAATCTGTCAGCCAGTATACTGGCAATATCTGTTTGCTCGGTATAGGAGGTACCATTGTGCAGCAGCTGAGAGCAAATCTGGGTATTGCCGTGGAGATTCTTTACATAACTATCGAAGGCCTTGTGGTTGTCTTTACTATCTCCTGCAATTCTATTTTCATAGCTAGCTTTAGAAGATTTGATGAGGGATTTCAACTTTTTGTTGAGGCTGATAAGGGAGTTTTTCCAGTCTTAGGACTTTACCTTATTCCGCATCAGTTTCCTCCTTCTGTTGTAGAGTTTGTTTATGGCAGGGGACCACCAGATTGGCTTCCAGTTTTTGGAGGAGAGCATCTTGGTTTTATTGGGTATGGCAAGATCCATGCATTTGTGTACATGTTTGTACAGTGCATTGGTGTAGGATTCGGCAGTCATGCAACTATTCTCCATTTGCATGGGTGCCGTGAAGTTAGCCACCTCTGTTTTAGGAGCCCAAACTTAGCTTTGGCAAAGTTTTTCATGGTGGTTGCCTTTGTGGGGGTGGGGGGTGGGAAGGATGTGGATTTCCAAGATGATTAGTTTGTGGTTGGATCTAACCAGGGAGGAGTTGACTATTGGTGTACAGCAGTGGTCACTTGTGTTAGTAATGACCAGGTCAAGGATGTTGCTGCCTCTAGAGGGGATAAGAATGAGCTGGTCCAGGGCATTGGAATTAATGAATTCCAGGAAACACTGAGCAAGTGTATTGGCACATGAGAAGTTTTCCCAGTTAATGGAGGGGTAGTTGAAGTCTTCAAGTATGAGAGTGTTAGGCTGGACCCGAATATTCTCCAGGGTGCTCAGGAATGTGGAGTGTGAGTCTTGGGACATGGTTGGGGACCTATAGCAGGCTATGACCTGACTCGGTGTCTTACCCAGTGTTAGCTGCTCCTGAAGTATCTCAGATGCATTATCTTGGGCTACTAGTCTAAAGGTGTGCACATCCTTTATGAATATGGAAACACCACCGCCTTTGGAGCTTTGGTCCAAGTTCCGGGGCCGAAAGGTGTGGAATGAGTTATAGCCTGGTAGTGCAGGGGTGCTTTCTGCTGCATTGAACCAGGTCTCTGTTACAGCACAAATGTCGATGTTCTCAATTTTAAGGAGTGCTTCGAGCAAGTGCATTTTGAGATTTAGACTTCTAGTATTGAGTAGCATGACCCTCATATAGCATTTGTTTTTAGCTGTTATGGTGGTAATTTGGTCTTTGGAACACCGCCTAAAAAAGGCACTATAGGGGTGGCAAGACCCTTGGCTAGTATCTGGAAGCTCATGGGCAACAGATGCAGGCCATCTCTGGCAAAGCATTGAGGTCTGTCAATCATGTCATTCCAGGCAGACAGATACTGAATCCCCTTAGAATGACACCAGAAACTTAGCCACTGGTGTTATTGCCACACCATGAGAATTATTTTGAGAATTTCTCTCTCAAGAAAACTAAATTCTGTATTTCGGGGTACAGGATGGTGAGGCTTGGCTGATGCCATTATTATTCAATACATTGTAGCATTACGCCCTTTCAGTAAAAGCCCCTCCAAGTTAATAACTTTCTGATAGCATTGGTAAACCTATGCAATCAAAAGGTCTTCTCCTTAGACTTCAGGAGAGTTGGGCTGAAACACGTGCTGAGAGAAGGTGCTTTTTGGCTTTTTAGTGCTTATAGTAACCATAAAAGTACTTAATTTTGTGATCACTTATTGTTGGTTTGGTGATTTCTGCACTTTATGACTTATTTTATCAAATTTTATAACTTTTATGTACAGTTTGCTTGTTAAAATTGCTGGCTTTGTGTCTTAAACAGGCATGTGACTGTTAGTGAATCAGATTGCACACCTTTCTAGTTAATCAAAGTGCTCTCCCTGTGATTTTACACTTTTTACTACTTTTTTCCCATTAAACTGCAGTTTCAGCTAAAATTGTTTATATTGTTCATTTTATAGTCACCTTCTTATTTGTGTCATTAACAGATATATGCAAATCCTCGAAATGTATCATAGAAGTACTCAGTTATGCAGGCATAGATAACTTAACTGAACTAGACCCCACTCATTTAGTTTTTTGAGGTATCTATCCTGCCTCCTGAATCTAGTAAACTTCTTTGAAGAGGTTACAGAGGCTTTGACAGTGGTCACTCTGTGCACCCTGCTTATCTTGATCTGGTCAAGGCTTTTGATACTGTTCCCAATACTGGAATTATTAAAAAATTAGACAGATTTTGTAAACCTTCCATTGTCCAATGCTTTTATGGATCCCTCTTGTAGAAATGCACCATTATTGTCCGGACTCAATCACTGTTCTAACCAGTATGGGTAGTTATTCACCTCAGTTTTCTTGAGAAAGAAATTCTCAAAAGAATTCTCATGGTATGGCAATAACACCAGTGATTCATACAGCTATAACTAAAACACCAGGAACTTACAAATCACTGTTAGAAAGAATAAAGCTGCAGAAAAGAAAAGCTGGGAGTGACTGAGGACTGGAGCCTATAATCTCTAAATCACGTCTTTCTCAAGGATCTCTCCATGTACTAATTTTAGGAGTTATTCTTGCAGTAAGTTATAAGAAAAGAGCTGATTCGCAAGTACTATTCATCCAAAGAGGAAGCTGGCGATTACAAGACTCACCACATGATTAACATGCTAAATCTGCTCTCTCATCTAGACTGCTTACCTATTTCACCTTTTTTGCCTAAGAAACTCCCACTAGGATAAAGGCAGCCTGAAAATATATAGAGGTAGCAGTCCCCCTGAACTCTACCTCAAAACATTTATTTATTTATTTATTATTTTACATTTGTTGACCGGGATTACCCGAATGGATACATGTCCATTTTCAGCGGCGGCCCAGGGAGAAAAGCTCCAACATAGATACATTAGCAGAGTGTTACATATAGTAAAATATTTGTAAGGAAAACAATTTTACAGATTTCTACAAACATCCAAGATATAGCTAGAAGAAATACAGAAATTCTATTACAGACTTTTACAAACATGCTAGGTTAAGATAAGACAAATATGGATTATGAGTTTAGTTTCTATTTAGAGATCATGTTGGGGCAACAGGCAATATTTACAAAATGATTTAAAGGCATCGAGTTATGGTCAGATTCAGTCAAACAAGTATAGAGTTAGATCAATTCCATAAGTAAAAGGTGTAGTCTCTCTACTAGGGTGAGCCGGAGGAAATGTATACCCTGGTTTAAAGAAAAAGAGCTAATCAGGGCTGGAGCATGGACAAAGCCAATGTGACTTAAAATGACATTTAAGACTCTTCTTGAATTGGGCTAAGGAGGCAGTAAGAATAAGGTTGAGGGGGAGGGAGTTCCATATTTTACCTATGGTATTGGCAAATAGTGACTCACCTCCTGAATTATAGGACTTGATTGTTTGGACAAGCAGCCTATTTGATGAGCGAAGAAAGCCTAGATTAGTATAAGGAATGATTATATCTTTCAGTGCCGGGGTGTTGTCAGGTTGTTTGAGAATTTTAAATGCTTCTATAAGTTGGTTTAGCTGGAGAAGGTTAGGCAGTTCTGTCCAGCCAAGGTTTTTTAGGTTAAGGCAGTGATGTGTCCTATAGGGCATGCCAGTTGCAAATCTGACGATATGATTATAGCAACTAGAGAGTTTGTTAACATCCTTTAAATAACCTGATTTTAATCAAAGTAAAAACAATACACTGAAATATCCCTTTACATTTTATTATCCATTTGAAAACCTCTATTTCTCTTTCTTAAAAAGAATCAAACAGACCTTTTTCCTTCTCCAACTGATAGCTTAAGTCAATATGAGTCTCGGAGGTATGAAACAATAGCTTCCATGTAAAAAGCTTCAGATCCACTGACTTATTAGATTCAATGGGATAGAATGAAAACTTCTCTAACATGAAATTTAAATTTCAAGCCAAAACATGTGGGTGCACTCTAAGTACCTATTTCTGAGCCAGAAGATACAGCAACCTCCTGGGTGATAAATTCAGCTCTGACTTTACCCCTGTCTCCCCCTCAACCTTCCCTCCAGAACTACCATCAAATATAACTCCCAATACTATCACTAGGGAACAGGTCCTTAATGCTCTCTCTAAGACCAAGAACACTGCATTAATGGGGCCAGATGGGTTTATATCATATGAGTGAATCGCACAAATTGCAAATGCTCATAATATCGAATGTACTGGACCTCAAAGTGCTTTTTCTGAGATCACGGTACAGTAAGGAATGAGATATTTGACCTTTCCTCATTGTAGTACGATCTCAGAGTTGGAATATATATTTAGCAGGGAGTGTGGCGGGTGCAGCCCCACACAATATGAAGCTCGAGGTCCGGTATGTTCGATATTATGAGCGTTTGCAATTTGTGTGATTCGCTCATATGATATAGACCTGGGCCAGACAATATTCCAGGATACTGTCTAACCTTTTTAAGCACAATCTGGATAACTGGATGGGAAATAGAAAATACATCCCTGGGATTCCACCCGTGTCCCTGCTGGACAGGGGCATCTGGTGCTGATTTGTCTATGCATGGGCTAAACTCTTGGCTAGGCTTATAAGGGCCTCACGGCCAATAGCCTAGTAACTTCCTACGATCCTATGATCCTAAATTGCATGAAACATGACCTATCAAGGCCTCTGGAATTACTATTTAAGTGAAACCTCCAAACAGGCTTTGTGCCTCATGAATGGAGAACAGCAACAGTCATCTTTCTGCACAAAAGTGGGCCATCTACAAACCCTGGAAACTACAGAACCATAAGTCTCAATAGTCTTATATGTAAAGCCATGAGAAGAAGTTTCATGGAAGTGAGCAATAGAAATATGGCAAACCTCCAGATGCTGGACCCAAACCAGTTTGGTTTCGTCAAGGGCAGATCATGCCTACTCAATCTGGTGGACTTCTTTGAGAAGGTAACCAAAGCAATGGTTTACACTGCCTATCTTGACCTGGCCAAGACATTTGACACAATACCCCACTCTGGCATTGTTGACAAACTCAAGAGGTTAGGTACAAACCCATATGTCACATAGTGGATAGCCAACTGGCTCACAGACAAGACACAGGAAGTTAGAATTGGGGAGTCCACCTCTACAAAGAGGCCAGTCACAAGTGGAGTCCCTCAGTGATCAGTCCTTGGACCACTCCTTTTTGCTGTTTACTTCTCAGAAGTCAAGGCCAATGTCAGTGGTCCCTGGCTGACTAAATTTGCAGTTGATTGCAAATTAGGAGCTGTCATTGAATCTCACACTGACACAAATGTTCTCCAGGAATGGCTGACACAGATAAACAACTGCTGCCAGAGCCATGGACTAAAACTAAATGCTAAGAAATACATAATAGAATTCTTTGGGAAGTCATCCATCCCTGGCAACTATCATATTGACAACATACCCCTTAGAATTGGCCCAGTAGCCAGGGACTTATAGACACACATATATAGTAATCTAGCCTTTGACCATCATGTGTCTACAGCAGTGAGGAAATCATTCTATGCTGCGCAACTTATAAACAAAGGTATGGCATCTAGGTCCAAGGAAGTCATTGTTCCACTGTATTTGACAATCATCAGACCTAGCTGTAGGGTTGAGTCCTCAGCCAAGTGTCCAAACCAAGTCCTCCACCACTCTCACACACACACACACACACACACACACACACACACACACACACACACACACACACACACACACACACACACAAAATTGGGAAAGGCTGCCACAGATTTATTTGCTCTGCTACCCTTTACCAACACTATAAGGTAGTTACTGTCACCAGACACTCCAAAGTCCGCTACTCTAACACTCCTACAACGGTACCCAATTATACTGAGTAAAATTAATACTAATACAAATGGAAATGTTGGCTAAACAGCAAGGCTTTCAGGAGTGGCCACAGTGTGACTAAATAAACATAGGTACTCTCAAAGGTTAAAATATTCTGTAAAAGACCACCCACAATGGCAAGTTTAAATATATTTAATAATAAATAATAAAATAACATGAAAACACTAAATATCTATTTACAATAAACACCACAGTTTCAATCACAGGAAAAATTAAGATAACATAGATGAATAGATTCACACAGATGCAGAAAAACAGTACTTAACTAATCTCACTATATTTTCTTGACTGATCTAAAGATTTACTATTCAATGGTTACTTTCTTAAGCAAGGCAAGATGGAGTAGGTGAGGGGTCCTTCTTGTCAGGTTTCAAAAACAGACTGCACTGAGACCTCTGTCTCACCTAGTATTAAAACGTCATTTCAGTGCTGGACTACAGAATGACATGACATACATCTGGTTATCTGACTTTTGGTTCCCATACTACCCCCCTTTACTAGAAACGAAACCAGACTCTCACACACGTGTTACCATACACACAGGCAGAGCTTTGGTAAGGTGTGTTACAGCATCTGGAAGCCATAAAACCATTTCAATGCCTCCACCCTTCCAGTAGTTTAATGCTAAGGACAATACAGCACGATTCCTAGTCCATGTTTTCACAGACATTTTGTCTCTGGATGCAATCAGAACTGTAAGATACAATCTTTATGGCCTAAACCAGGTATTTAATTTCAAAGTATTTTTCAAAGTTAGCTGGACTGAGATTAATCTCTTCTCTTCTAGTATCCTCTGTTACAATATATTAATTTCCACAGTTACAATACAGTCTGACATATAGTGTATTTGTTTTTCTGTCCAGCAGTACCCACTCTTGGCACATTTTTTAACACAAGTAACTTTACAAATACATTTTTAATGCAAGCAACTGTACAAATCAGTTTCCTATACAAATGATATGTACTTCTTTAGAAATCTCCAGCTAGCAATGATGACATATGTTACACATCCACTACCCTACTTTTCCTGGCATAGCTGGCAATACCTCATAGGATCATAAGATCATAGGAAGTTACTGGGCTATTGACCCTGAGGTCCTTACAAGTCTAGCCAAGAATTTAGCCCATGTCATACAAGTCAGCACCCTATGCCACTGTCCAGCAGGGACACAGTTGGAATCCCAGGGGTGTATTTTCTGTTACCCATCCAGTTATCCAGGTTGCACTTAAAAAGGTTTAATGAGGTACTCTGCTTTGCATGGAGAGGGTGTCTATTACACAAAAGGGGGAGTCTCTGTGACACAAATCTGTCCCACCAAGTCCTATTGCTGTCACAGTCTAGGTTGAGGTTATGCGTGTGGGTTTCTCAAGTGGAGCTTGACTTGCGGATATGCAGCAGTCCCTTCAGGACGGGGTCTAAGATTGCTTTGTATGCCAGACAAAGGTCACCTCTGAGTAGTCTGTAGGAGACTGAGTAGTGGGACAGGGCTTTTAGCCTATTTGTGTAGGGTAGATGTTTGAAGCCCTGGATTCTCCAGGTGAGGAACCTCTGTGGTCTCTCCAGCTGCTGCATGTCCTTTGTGAGGTACATGCTGAAAAGGGCATTGTACTCAATTATGTGTCTTATAGGGGAAGAATACAGGGATGTTATGACCACCTGTCCCTGGATGAGATACCCTTACTAATGAAGTGGGCCATGTAGAAAGCTTTCCGTAGAACAGAAGCAATATGGTGGTGAAAACTCAGTTTGCTATCAACCTGGGTGCCCAAGTCCCTCACAGCTGATTGCATACTCAGTACCTTATTATCAATGTGATAATTTCTGGGGACATCACTCTCCCCAAAAGAGATGATGATGATGAATTTTTTGGCATTCAGTTTGAGGCCATGTTTCTGTTACCAGTCACTTGTTTGGTTGAGACCCTCTTGAAGGATGTCCACATGACTAGTGGAATTGATAACAGCACCCAGCTTGCAGTCATCTGCAGACTTGGTCAGCCATAACTCATTAGATCTGGTCTGCACATCCGAGAAGTATATCCCAAGCATCAGAGGCCCTAAGACCGATCACTGGGGTACACCACTTGTTATGGGTCTAATACTTGAGATAGCTTCCCCTATTTTGACTAGGTGGGTTCTATCAGTGAGCCAGTTTGCTACCCATCTAGTAACATATGGATTGATGCCTAGCTAAGAGAGTTTATCTATTATACCTGAGTGGGGAATAGTATCAAAGGCTCTGGCCAGGTCAAGGTAGGTGGTGTGCACCATCTTCCCCTCGTTTGTGACCTTGGTGACTGTCTCAAAGAAGTCAACCAAATTTAATAGGCATGACCTCCACTTGACAAAATCAAACTGTGTGGGATCAAGTGTCTGGAGGTTGCCAATGTCCTTGTTAATGAGGTCCATGATAATCCACTCCATGGCCTTGAAGGTCAGGCTAGTTAGGCTGATGGGTCTATAATTTCCTGGATCGGTGGACTCTCCACCTTTGTGCAAAGGGATGACAGTAGCTATCCTCCACTCAGCTGGGATGAAGCCATTACTCAGGTTTTGGTTGAATAGGGTGTCTAATGATACTGGAAGTTCCTGCCTGAGTTCATATAGGATGCAGCCTGGGATGTTATCGGGTCCCATGGAGGCTGTATTTTTTGCCTTTGTGAGGGCAGTGATGACTTGCTCCCTAGAGATAAGGGGAGGGGGCAGGTACTGCGGATGTCCTGTTTTACTGATGGAGGGACAGAGGAGTGAAGTTTTCACTGAACCTATCTGCCAACAGATTGGCTATATCTACAGGGTTTGTGTATGTGGTATCCTTGACCACCAGTTCTTAGCAGATCTGAGTACTTCCCTTGAGACTGCGGACATATGTGAAGAAGGCCTTATGATTGTCTTTAGTAGATGCGACCAGTTTGGACTTGAAATTTGCTTTGGAGGATTTCACTAATGCTCTTAGTTGCTTGTTCAGGCTAAGCAGAGATTCCTTCCAACTAGGCCCCTGCTGTTTCTTGGTCTTGGAAAGCAATTTTTTCCATTTATTATAGAGTTTATTTATTGCAAATATCCACCAGACAGGTTTACTCTTCCTTGAGGAGGAGGATTTCATCCTGTTTGGTATTCCTGATTCTATGCAGCTATATAAATGCTCATATAGTACTTTGGTGTAGGTTTGGATGGGTCTACTTGATATGATCGACATTTCACAATGTCGAAATCCATATGACTGAGACCATATGATCGACACTTGAAATGTCGAACATACAAGTACACCAAAAAAAAAAAAATCTAACTTTAAAGATGGTAGCAGGGGGGCTACGCCCCCTACACCTCCTGTGGGGGCTCCGCCCCTCTCACCCCATAACTTTAATATACCAACTCTGAGATCACACTACTTTGTGGAAATGTAAATCTTTCCATTCCGCACTGTTGAGAGATGCCGGTTCCCCATGGTCAACATTTCAAATGTTGATCATATGGTCTCAGCCATATGGGTTTCGACATTGTGAAATGTCAACCATGTGAAGGGGACCAGTTTGGACATATGTGCCAGTTCCTATGGAGGGGGAGGGATCAAGCTGTTTATACCTTCCTCAGGAGGCTGTAATCAGCCTTGGAGAAGTTTTTTTGTTTGACCCTAGCTGGTGGGGGGGGGGGGGTCAGGTTAGATGGTGACTTTGAAAGTGACTGCTTTGTGGTTGGATCTTACCAGAAATTATGACACTGTATGGATGCTGCAGTGGTTACTCATGTTGGTTAATACTATGTTCAAGATATTTACACCTCTTGTGGGGGTGTCAGCCAACTGGTCCAAGGCATTTGCATTGATGAAATCAAGGAATCTCTGGGCATTTGTGTTTTGTCATGAGTATTTCTTCTAATCTATGGTTGGATAGTTAAAGTCACCCAGGATAACAGTAAAGGCTTGAATCTTGATAGATTCAAAGAAGTCCAGATAGGTGGACTTGAGTCAGAGTTGGAGGCCTATAGCTAGCTATGATTTGAGTAGGGGTCTTGTCAATTGTTAGCTCTGAACCAGGTTTCTGTGACTCCACAAACGTCAGCTTCTTCGAGGGTTAAGAATGCTTGCAATGACTGCAGTTTATGTTTAGACTCCTAGTGTTTAGCAGCATGAAATATTAAAATAACACAGATGAATAGATTCACATAGATACAGAAAAAAAGTACTTAACTAATCTCACTATATTTTGCAGACTGATCTCAAGCAAGGCAAGATGGAGAAGGTTAGGGCTCCTTCTTGTCTGGTTTCAAAAACAGACTGCACTGAGACTTTTGTCTCATCTAGTATTAAAACATCATGTCAGTGCTGGATTACGGAATGACATCACATATATCTGGTCATCTGACATTTGGTTCTCATACTACCCCCCTTTACTAGAAACTGAACCAGACTCTCACCATACACACAGATAGAGCTTTGCTAAGGAGTGTTATACCATCTGGAAGCAATAAAACCATTTCAACACTTCCACCCTTCCAGGGTAGCAATTAGGTCATTGCTAAGGACAATACAGCAGGGTTCCAAGTCCTTGTTTTCACAGACATTTTGTCTCTGCTTGCAATCAGAACTGTAAGATACAATCTTTATGGCCTAAACCAGGTAATTTAATTTCAAACTGTTTTTCAAAGTTAGCTGGACTGAGATTAACCTCTTCTCCTCCGGTATTTATTTATTTTTATTTATTTATTTAACATTTAACTGGAAAAGTCCAACTTGGAACAAGACAATTTTTAGTGAAGGCCCAGGGAGAAGTGCTGCAGACGCATGTCTTTGTAACATGGGAGGAAATTGTAGCATCCAGAGGAAAGCCACACAAATGCAGGGAAGACATGCAGACTCCACACAGAAGGCACCCCAGCTGAGAACTGAACAAAAGAACCTCTTGCTGTGAGGCAACAATGCTACCACTGCACTGTCCATATCCTCTGATATAATGTATTAATTTCCACAGTTACAATATAGCCTGACATACAGGTGTATTTCTTTTTCTGTCCAGCAGGACACACTGCTGTTAAATTTTTTAACACAAGCAACTTTGCAAATACATTTTCAACACAAGCACCTGTAGAAATCAGTTTGATATATAAATGACATATAAAAACTCCAGCTAGCTATGGTGGCATACGTTACACATCCACTGCCATATTTCTCCTGACATATCTGGCAATACCTCATATTATCACACACGGATAATAAGTTTAATGTATACATGCAGCAGCTCAAATGTGGACTCAGACAGTATTTCATATATCAAAAGTGTTTACCAGCTGTAGTAATGAGAAATGAAGCAACCATGTCAAACCCTAGATTCACCATATAAAAGGAATGCCAATGTGTCAAAAGCTACAGGCACTGGATAACTATCTGCAAGTTCCTTACAGGAAGACAAAAGCCTAAGGGCAAAAGGCAATTCACCACACCCACAGTGTCACAGAAAATGCCCAAAGCCAAGTCTGTTATTAAGAAATGCATTTTGTTTTGGCATTGAAGATCAGCAACATCCAGCTGTTTTAGAATCATGAGACAGCCATAATAAGAACTCCACTGTTGTAAGCCTAGTTGGAAAATCCATTTGATTTGCATTAAAATCCCAACTGAGATAGTAGACAAACACACTGTAAAGATATGAAGTAGCAGCATACAATATACAGTTATAGCCAGGAGAATAAATAATGCTCATAACCTGTGCTGGGATGTAATTTATACATATTTTTTTCAGTTTTCCATCTGTAGCTGCAATTTATATTTTGCTGCCACTGTTTTAGTTTGTTCAGGCTCTTAACACACTGTATGTCCAAACGCGTTGGCTCCTTAAAAGAGAAAAAAATCTGCAAGCTTGCACCTAAACCTGTACTTCTTGGCTGCTATATCTTGATCTCAGATTAAGATGTTCTCCTGACAAATAAACTGATTTTGTATATATTATATGTGTTTAAGCATGCATACATTATTAAATACCTGAATTAATCCTACACAAAATTCTTAATCATCACGTTTTTGGTTTACTAACTGAAAACCTTTTGTGAAAAGGAGTGCTATTCTTTCTGTGCCTCTTGAGATGGTTATTTTTAAACAACATTGATGATTTTTAATTCTTAGTGGTTAAGAAGTATTTTCCCAACAAATTACTTTTCAAAATCTGCACCTTACCCCTGTGTAGCAAGTTGAAAAAATAAAGTTATGATTGAGAAAGCAGAATAAAATCAACAAGAAAGGAACCAAAAGTAAATTCTGTCTTGTCTTCTTGTGGAATGAAAAAGACTTGTGACCAAAAATTGTGTTAAAAGGTGTTTTATGGCAAATCTGATGTCAACTAGCACAGCAAGCTCCCACTGGGAATATAACAGAGCAAGTAACAAGTGCAAATATAAATATTTTGAGACACACTTCAGGGATGTTCCTTATTCTGACTCATATTTTAATCTGTCCCTAATAAACCTGGTAATTTTTTGGAGTAAGAGAGTCTGCATACCTCTGAACAATCCAGATTTTCACAGCATGTCCAGATTTTTGCTTCATATTTTTGGCCTGTTTCTCATACAATTGTGGTTTTATTGCAAGTCATTGTCAAATCATTGAGGAATGAAGTCAGAAACTAATGACAGACGGTTGAGTTTCAGACTTCAAATCCTTCAGAAAATTCATACTAATGTAAAACCTGTTAAGTCTATTAACTTTCTAAGTTTGCAAGAGCAGCATTTAAAAAAAGTGTCCTTACACTAAGAGATTGAGTGGTATGGTGTGGTGGATTAATCTTAATACATAAGAGAACAATTAAGCTGCAAGATTTGCTTTACTTAGAAAAATGCATGTTGATTTACATTGCCCTATTCTGTCAACGTCTCCTGTTAATATTATTAAATTATATATATATATATATATATATATATATATATATATATATATATATATATATATTAAATGACCCCTGATAACATCTGGATTTGCCCACAACTCTGCATAAAGTAGAAAAAAAATCCCAGCAAAGCTAGAGATTTAACCTCCTGTATTTGGAGGACTATGGGATATATGCACATTCCTATTTAAGGACATCAAGTGTTTTAGGTGTACTTAAAATGCCCAATTTTTTAAGTCCTTATGACTACATTCAAGCTAATAAAGCCCAACATAGCTAGCTGTGGACATGCACATTTCATTATTTTTACTGACTTCTGCACAACGAAAATAAATAGTTTTGTCAAACTTCAGACGCTGATTGCCATAACTATTCAAGTTCCTGCACTGTATCCCAATTAATATCCAAGCCAACTAGTTAAAAAGGTCACTATGGTGAAACATTAATAAAAACTACAATACAAGAGAAAAAAGAAGAAGAAGAAAAAACAGCCAAGGTAAGAGTTTGTTTAATTCTTGTGGCATCTTAAACGGCATATAACACAGACAGCATGGGATACAGCCAAATGACCAATTAAGGACATCAAATATTATAGTAAGGAGATGAACGACTTATATAATGGTGGCAGACATACCTCTCAATCCTTTAGAGCAAAACATCCGGGCAAAGCCTAACATAATGGGGGGACGAAGCCAGGAGCTGGACAAAACATAACATAAAGGGGACAAAAGCCCCAAAATAGGGTTAGATTTTAAATATTGTTTTTATAAACTTAGAAAGTTACTAGAATAACATGATTTGTGTTAGCATGCATTTTCTTAATGATATATAGCCTGAAATACAAATAAATGTCTGCATTTGTTGACTTCGATCCACATTGATTTGCCAGAAAACTACAAATTTTATGAGGACAGACTAAAAATATAAAGCAAAATTCTGGACAGTTGAGAGGTATGGGCAATGGAGCCCACAGGATTTTTTGCAGGGGGGGTGCAAACCCAGAGCCCCGCCCATGCAGCCACACCCCCTCCGCCATTTCATTATCCCATTACTTGGCTATTTCTGCCCATTTGTCATAGACACTGTTCAAATCTCTCAGTGTGCATATTGTTTTATGCTTTACTTCTACAATGATTACAGATATTTGGATTTTATTTACAACTTTTATTTCAAATTCTATAGCACAAACATTTACTAAACCTAAACAAAGCAATAGTCTTTACATGAAAACATACTTAGCATTAAAACTTATCTACAATTTGAAACCCACATTCACTGAAACAAAAAGGATTTCTTTAGTTATGTTAGGAACCTGGGTGGGAATTCCCAGATATGCTCAGAATTAGTCCAAAATGACAAAAAATACACCGAACCCACAGACATTGCCAACATCCTAGCTGACAGGTTCAGCGCAAACTTCTCCCCCCACTCCCCACCAAAAGGGCAAATATCTATCCCAGCAGAGTGCTGCCCCCTGACATCTCAGATGCTCAGGTAAGAGCCACCCTCTCCAAAGCAAAAAACACAGCATCAATGGGACCAGACGGTGTCCCGGGCTGCGTCCTACATGAACTCCAAGAAGAGCTAAACCCAAACCTAAAACTACTGTTCAATCTCAGCCTTACTACAGAATATGTACCCAAAGAGTGGCATACAGCAACAGTGGTCCCTCTCCACAAAGGTGGTGCCTCAACGGATCCTGGAAACTATCACCCCATAAGCCTGACTAGCTTAGTCTGCAAAGCTATAGAAAGCATCATCATCGACCTCATAAATAAAGATATTGGGAACCTACAGACACTGGATCCTACCCAGTTCAGCTTTGTTAAGGGCAGATCCTGCCTCTTAAACCTGGCCGATTTCTTTGAAACAGTCACCAAGGCCATTGACGAGGGGAAGGTGGTTCACACAGCCTACCTGGACCTCGCAAAAGCCTTCGATACAATACCCCACTCGGGCATTATAGATAAGCTCACCAGGTTAAATATAAACCCCTATGTCACTAGATGGGTTGCAAACTGGCTCAAGGACAGAACCCACATTGTTAGAATTGCTGGAGCCATGTCAGACTCCAAACCAGTTACAAATGGCATCCCACAAGGCTCAGTCCTGGGACCTCTCTTGTTCGGTATATATTTCTTGGAGGTACAGGCCAACAACCAAGTTCGCAGATGACTGCAAACTGGGTGCCATAATAGACTCTCCAGCCGACACAAGCATCCTCCAAAAGGGCCTCATAGAAACAGACAACTGGTGCCAGAGCGATGGCTCAAGCTAAATGCCAAAAAGTGTATAGTCATCCCCTTTGGCAAAATCAAACTGCCCACAAATTACCACATAGGTGGTAATTCATTAAGTACAGAAGAAGTAATTAGGAACCTGGGGACCCAAGTTGATAGCAATCTCTCATTTGACAACCATGTGGCCAAAGTGGTTAGAAAAACATTTTATATAGCCCACCTAATCATGAAGGGATTCACTTCTAGATCAGGGGAGGTCATCATGCCTCTTTACTCATCCCTCATCAGGCCCATAATTGAATACAATGCCCCTTTTGGTTTGTACCATACCAGACACCTGCAGCAACTGGAAAGACCCCAAAAGTACCTCACCAAGAGGATCAAAGAGCTCAAATAGATGCCATATGCAGCCCAGTTAAAGAAACTCCAGCTCTACTCAGTTGTATACCGCCTGCTCAGAGGCGATCTGTGCCTGACGTATAAAGCCATGTCCAACCTGGAATTAATGGACATACTGCACCTCAGAAAATCCTAATCCCATCGAGCTACGTGCTCGAGAGACTTGAACCTCAGCACTGAACTAAATAGGACATGCTGGAGGGACAGATTCATAACCCAGAGTCTCCCTTCACTCTGGAATAAAATCGCAGTCCAGGTTAGGCAGAGTCCCTCACTGACTCTCTTCAAGAGGAATCTTGATGAGTGGATGGGAGATCGTAGGTTTACCCCGGGCATCACTTCTGTGTCACTGTTAGACAGAGGCACAGTATACTAACCTTGAAAAAGGGCATAGCAAAATTAACTTAAAATGGGTGGCAAAAGCCAAACACACTCTGGCTAGGCTTATAAATCCCCTAGGGCAAATAGCCTAGTATGAACCTATGAACCTATGAAACTCACATTCAAAGAAAATGCTTCTGGCCAGTGGCAGGGTAAGTTTACCTTTGGGCTGTTTTCAGATCATAGGCTCCTTGCACACATTTTTAGAACCATGCAAAAGTTCTTTGATTCACCTTCCATAGGTTCATAGGTTCATAGGTTCATACTAGGCTATCTGCCCTGGGGCAATTATAAGCCTAGCCCGATTCTGTATGGCTTACGCCACCCTTTGATTTGAGTATACTGTGCCCTTTTTAAGGTTTAATTTACTGTGCCTCTGTCTAATAGTGACACGGGAGTAATCCCTGGGACAAACCTACGATCTACCATCCACTTATCGAGATTCTTCTTGAAGAGATTCAGTGAGGTGCTCTGCCTCACATGAACTGGAATTCTATTCCAGAGCAAAGGGAGCCTCTGGGTTATGAACCTGTCCCTCCAGCAAGTTCTATTTATTTCTGTGCTGAGGTTCAAGTCCCTCAAGCATGTGGCTCTAAGGGATTTAGATTTACTGAGGTGGAGCATGTCTATTAATTCTGGATTTGACATAGCTTTGTATGTCAGGCATAGATCACCTCGAAGTAGGCGGTATGCAACTGAGTAGAGCTGGAGTTTTTTTAACTGAGTAGCATATGGCATCTGTTTGAGACCCTTGATCCTCTTGGTGAGATACTTTTGGGGTCTTTCTAATTGCTGCAGGTGTCGGGTAAGGTACATCCCAAAAGGGGCATTGTATTCTATGATGGGCCTGATGAGGGATGAATAAAGGGGCACGATTACCTCTCTTGATCAAGATGTGAAACCCTTCGTGATGAGGTGGGCTATGTAGAAGGTCTTTCTAACCACTTTGGCAATGTGGTTTTCAAAAGAGAGATTGCTATCAACTTGGGTCCCCAGGTCCCTAATAACTTTTTCTGTACTTAATGGGTTTCCGCCTATGTGATAATTTGTGGGCACATTGTTTTTGCCAAAGGGTATGACTATACATTTTTTGGCATTTAGCTTTAAACCATGGCACTGGCACCAGTTATCTGTCTCTGTGAGACCTTTTTGAAGGATGTTTGTGTCAGCTGGAGAGTTGATTATGGCGCCCAGTTTGCAGTCGTCTGTGAACTTGGTGAGCCATAGTCCTCCCATGTTTGCCTGCACCTCGGAAAAGTATATACCGAACAAGAACGCCACTTGTGACCGGTTTCGAGTCTGACATGGCTCCAGCAACTCTCACTCTGTGGGTTCTGTCTTTGAGTCAGTTTGTGACCCATCTTGTGACATAGAGGTTTATATTTAAGCTGGATAGCTTATCTACGATGCCCGAGTGGGGTATTGTGTCAAATGCCTTTACAAGGTCCAGATAGGCTGTGTGGACTACCTTCCCTTCATCTATGGCTTTGGTGACTGTTTCAAAGAAGTCAACCAGGTTCAAAAGGTAGGATCTGCCCTTGACAAAGCCGAACTGGGTAGGCTCTAGTGTCTGTAGGTCCCCAATGTCTTTGTTTATGAGCTCCATGATGATCCTCTCCATAGCCTTGCAGACTAAGCTAGTCAGGCTTATGGGGCGATAGTTTCCAGGGTCCATAGAGGCTCCACCTTTGTGGAGTGGGACCACTGTTGCTGTACGCCATTCTGTGGGCACATATCCTGTAGTGAGGCTGAGATTGTATAGCTGTTTTATTTGAGGGATTAGTTCCTCTTGGAGTTCATGTAAGACGCAACCTGGGATGCCATCTGGTCCCATGGAAGCAGTGTTTTTTGCTTTGGAGAGGGCAGCCTTCACCTGAGCATCTGAGATGTTTGGGAGGCAGCTCTCTGCCGGGATAAATACTTGCTCTTTTGGGGGGGAGGGGGTGGAGAAGTTTGCACTGAACCTGTCTGCCAGGATATTGGCGATGTCTGTGGGTTCAGTGAATTTTTTGTCATTTAGAATCAACTCAGAACAAGTCTGGGAGTTGCATCCCAGGTTTCTAACATAACTGAAAAAAGCCTTATGATTGTCTTTGGTGTCCTGTGCAATTTTTCTCTCAAAGCTGGCCTTGGAGGATTTTATGAGGGATCGTAATTTTTTTGCTAGTACTGATCAGAGATGCCTTCCCTATTAGGGATTTTGCTCTATCATGTAGTAGCTTCCTCCTTCTGTTGTACAGTTTATTTATGGCAGGGTCCACCAGACTGGACGCCTGCCTTTGGATGATTGGGTCTTGGTTTTGTTTGGGATAGCATGATCCATGCATTCCTGGAGATGTCCGTAGAATGCATTTATATAGGATTCTGCAGTTTGGGCCGTAGTTTCCACTGGCCCTGGGGCCTTGAAGGATTCCACTTCAGTTTTGAGAAGTGAGAAGTTCGCTTTTGAGAAGTTTTTCACTGTGGTTTTCTGGGCTGGGGGTGGGGTTGGGATGTGGACATCCAGTGAAATTAATTTATGGTCTGATCTTACCAATGAGGGATATACTTCTGGTGTGGAGCATAGAGTCCCCATGTTGGTAATGATCAGGTCTAGTATGTCGTCCCCTCTTGTGGGAGTGGTGACTAGTTGTTCCATAGCATTTGAGTTTATAATTTCCAGGAACATTTGGGCTAAGGTGCTGGGGCTTGAGTAGTGCTCCCAGTCAATGTTTGGGTAGTTGAAGTTGCCCAATATAATGGTGTTCAGAGAGATCTTCATGTTCTCCAATGTTTTCAGGAAAGCCGAGTGGGATTCCTGACTTTGAGAGGGTGGTCTGTAAGATGTGTAAGATGCTATAAACTGAAAAGCAGTCTTGCCCACTGTTAGTTGCACATGGATGGTCTCCGATACTTCGTGCAATGCCACTAACCTGGAGGTGTGGATATCCTTGATAAATATGGAAACTCCCCCTCCTTTTGTGGTTTGGTCCGGGTTTTGGGGCCGAAAAGCATGATATGAGGTATAGCCTGGTAGTGCTTGGGTGCTCTCTGGAGCCTTGAACCAGGTTTCTGTCACTGCACAGATATCAATGTTCTCCATACTGAGGAGAGCTTCGAGTGCGTGCATCTTGAGGTTAAGACTTCTGGCGTTTAGCAGCATTACCCTTAGTTTCTTGTTCCTTATGCTGTCTATGGGGGTGGGTTTGACTTTTGAGCCTTGCCTAAAAAAGGCACTATGGGGTGGCAAGAGCCTTTGCCAATATCCAAAAGCCCAGTGGTGACAGGTGCAAGCCGTCCCTAGCGAAGCAACGTGGCTTGTCGAGCATGTCATCCCAGGCTGACAGACACTGGATCCCCTTTGAATGACACCAAAATTTTAGCCAATTGTTAAAATCGATCATTTTGTCTTTGTACTGTGGCATCATTCTAGGTGAGGGTAAGATGCTGCTCAAGGTCAGGGTCATACCAGCCTGGGCTACATGAACAGAGAGCTCCTCTATGTCTCTTTTCATGTAGTCCAGGGAGGTACATCTCAGGTCATTCACACCAGCATGTACAATGACTGAGTCATATTTGTATTTGCTTTGGAGTGACCTGAGTGCTTGCGTTATGTGTCGGATCCTAGCACCCGACAGGCAGCTCACCGTGACCTTCTCTTTATTCAGCCTGGTGAGCGGGACATCAGTGTGTCTGACAATAGAGTCACCTATAACAAGAGTATCAGGTGTGTTATTCAGCCTTAAGGGCTGTGGCTGCCTGGCACACTGACTTTGTGGGTTATGTGTTGTGTGTGTTTTGTTTTGAGGTAGCGTTTGCTTGAATGTCTGCTTTGGAGGTCTCTGTTGCTTAGGTAGATTTTTTTTAGAGCCTCCAAGTATATTTTTGTGTATTTATGTGTTTGGTTCGCTGATGTGGTGGGACTATGTGATACTGGAATTGTGTTGTGTGAGGTTACCTTCTCCTCCTGACTGGTTACACCAGTTTTGAGATGAGAGAGCTCAGCCTCCAGTTTGGCTAAATACTTGCATCTCTCACATATATTTGAACCTGTTTGGAGGAGGAGAGGGTTGTCCATGTACATGAGACAGTTGTGACATTGCCTCAAAATTCCCACATTCACCAGCTGGACTGGAGAGGAAACCATTGACTGACCTTTGGACATGCTAGAGTAATAGGGAAACTGAATTTAAGATGGACCAATAGAGGACAGGATAATCGTAGAGAGTATAAGAGTAAGTAGTGCTTATGGTTTAATAGTGTTAAGTTGTAGAATTACTTAATTGGACCAGTGAAGGGCCTTAGAATGAGAATATGGTGTTTAAATTGAGAGATAGAGCAGTTCTAAGGGAAAAAGTGAAGAGCAGACTTTGTGGAGCCAGGAATAGTTTAAACCCAATTAGGTGGTGCTGCCCGCTGTTGCACTATGCACAAAAACATGCAAAACCGCGCAAAAGAGGGTTTTAAGAGAGGAAGATGAAGGAGATTTGGAATTGACCCAAAATGGCCAATAAAACTACAGTTTCAAGTCAGTAACCACTCCCACAGGGGCAGGCAGGCTGCTCAATGTTTTTCACTGCCACTGATCAACAGAGAGACTTCCCTTTAGCCCAAGCAAAAAATGGCCTCACAGAAACTTACAAACAGTTCAAGAACAGCAAGCCTGTAACTGAACTTTTTTAAATCTCAGAAAAGTGGGAAAAAAGCAAGATTTTTTTTTGTTTTTTTATTTTTTCAGAGATAGCAGAGGTTCACAAGTATCAACAAGTTATAACAGTGCAGTAAATGACCCCCACACAAGAGTGCTAAGCCTAAGACAGATAAAATGCAAGTTTTGAGAAAAAAACGATTTTAAAAATAAGTGCAAACAGGAAATTCAGTAAGCAGCTCTAGGTTGTGCTCTAAATGCAGTTACTAATGCAGAAATCAAGTTTAACAAGCCAGAAAATGCTCAAAATAGGTGGCTATGCAGAAAAGCTTAGCAAATAAACAGAGGAAAAATACTTAAAATCTCAAAAGTGGCTCCTTTCTTCTCTCAGCATTTTCTCCTCTTGGTGGGTGCTTCACCAACAGCCAAGAAGCCTGAAAAGACACCAAAACCACGAGGCAACCAGGTTTTAAGAGTGGAAGATGAAGGAGTTTGGAATTGACCCAAAATGGCCAATAAAACTAGAGTTTCAAGTCAGTAACCACTCCCACAGGGGCAGGCAGGCTGCTCATTGTTTTTCACTGCCACTGATCAACAGAGAGACTTCCCTTTAGCCCAAGCAAAAAAATGGCCTCACAGAAACTTATAAACAGTTCAAGAACAGCAAGCCTGTAACTGAACTTTTTTAAATCTCAGAAAAGTGGGAAAAAAGCAAGTTTTTTTGTTTTTTTGTTTTTTCAGAGATAGCAGAGGTTCACAAGTATCAACAAGTTATAACAGTGCAGTAAATGACCCCACACAAGAGTGCTAGGCCAAAGACAGATAAAATGCAAGTTTTGAGAAAAAAAAACATTTTTAAAATAAGTGCAAACAGGAAATTCAGTAAACAGCTCTAGGTTGTGCTCTAAATACAGTTACTAATGCAGAAATCAAGTTTAACAAGCCAGAAAATGCTCAAAATAGGCGGCTATGCAGAAAAACTTAGCAAATAAACAGAGGAAAAATACTTAAAATCTCAAAAGTGGCTCATTTGTTCTCTCAGCGTTTTCTCCTCTTGGTGGGTGCTTCACCAACAGCCAACAAGCCTGAAAAGATGCCAAAACCATGAGGCAACCAGGTTTTAAGAGAGGAAGATGAAGGAGTTTTGGAATTGACCCAAAATGGCCAATAAAACTACAGTTTCAAGTCAGTAACCACTCCCACAGGGGCAGGCAGGCTGCTCAATGTTTTTCACTGCCACTGATCAACAGAGAGACTTCCCTTTAGCCCAAGCAAAAATGGCCTCACAGAAACTTACAAACAGTTCAAGAACAGCAAGCCTGTAACTGAACTTTTTTAAATCTCAGAAAAGTGGGAAAAAAGCAAGATTTTTTTGTTTTTTGTTTTTTCAGAGATAGCAGAGGTTCACAAGTATCAACAAGTTATAACAGTGCAGTAAATGACCCCACACAAGAGTGCTAAGCCAAAGACAGATAAAATGCAAGTTTTGAGAAAAAAATGATTTTAAAAATAAGTGCAAACAGGAAATTCAGTAAGCAGCTCTAGGTTGTGCTCTAAATACAGTTACTAATGCAGAAATCAAGTTTAACAAGCCAGAAAATGCTCAAAATAGGCGGCTATGCAGAAAAACTTAGCAAATAAACAGAGGAAACATACTTAAAGTCTCAAAAGTGGCTCCTTTCTTCTCTCAGTGTTTTCTCCTCTTGGTGGGTGCTTCACCAACAGCCAACAAGCCTGAAAAGATGCCAAAACCACGAGGCAACCAGGTTTTAAGAGAGGAAGATGAAGGAGTTTTGGAATTGACCCACAATGGCCAATACAACTTCAGTTTCAAATCAGTAACCACTCCCACAGGGGCAGGCAGGCTGCTCAATGTTTTTCACTGCCACTGATCAACAGAGAAACTTCCCTTTAGCCCAAGCAAAAAATGGCCTCACAGAAACTTACAAACAGTTCAAGAACAGCAAGCCTGTAACTGAACTTTTTTAAATCTCAGAAAAGTGGAAAAAAGCAAGATTTTTTTTTTTTTTTTTTGTTTTTTCAGAGATAGCAGAGGTTCACAAGTATCAACAAGTTATAACAGTGCAGTAAATGACCCCACACAAGAGTGCTAGGCCAAATTCAGATAAAATGCAAGTTTTGAGAAAAAAAACGATTTTAAAAATAAGTGCAAACAGGAAATTCAGTAAACAGCTCTAGGTTGTGCTCTAAATACAGTTACTAATGCAGAAATCAAGTTTAACAAGCCAGAAAATGCTCAAAATATGCGGTTATGCAGAAAAACTTAGCAAATAAACAGAGGAAAAATACTTAAAATCTCAAAAGTGGCTCATTTGTTCTCTCAGCATTTTCTCCTCTTGGTGGGTGCTTCACCAACAGCCAACAAGCCTGAAAAGATGCCAAAACCATGAGGCAACCAGGTTTTAAGAGAAGAAGATGAAGGAGTTTTGGAATTGACCCAAAATGGCCAATAAAACTACAGTTTCAAGTCAGTAACCACTCCCACAGGGGCAGGCAGGCTGCTCAATGTTTTTCACTGCCACTGATCAACAGAGAGACTTCCCTTTAGCCCAAGCAAAAAATGGCCTCACAGAAACTTACAAACAGTTCAAGAACAGCAAGCCTGTAACTGAACTTTTTTTAAATCTCAGAAAAGTGGGGAAAAAGCAAGATTTTTTTGTTTTTTTGCTTTTTCAGAGATAGCAGAGGTTCACAAGTATCAACAAGCTATAACAGTGCAGTAAATGACCCCACACAAGAGTGCTAGGCCAAAGACAGATAAAATACAAGTTTTGAGAAAAAAACGATTTTAAAAATAAGTGCAAACAGGAAATTCAGTAAACAGCTCTAGGTTGTGCTCTAAATACATTAATAGAAGAAAGTTTGGGCAACCAGACTTTTTTTGTATTGATATATGTTGGATTTTGCAGTGGGGCGATCTGGTTACGCTGCCGAATCAGTGTGCATTCCTGACTATTAATTATGCGTTCATTCCTGACTATTAATTATGCTATATAATAACTGAATTATATCCTTTGTATAATACGGCACCACTTGTTGGAGTGTGTTTTAAATGTATAGTTCTGAACATTTTTCCTTTAAGCAATGAAACAAATCATATGAACCAATAATGACAACCTGCCGAATTTAGAACATTTCAACCATAAAGCGCCACTCAAGTTTCTGTCATACAATCCACCAATGTCAATCAATATGCAGAATCTCTGCAGAAGTAAAAGTCATCTGAATAATTCCACATTAAAGAGATATGAAACCAATGAAGAGGTTGTTTCTATAAAACAACTTTATATTTCAGTGTTTCATCTACAAATTCAGTGCCTGCTGCCCTTGAAGAATAAATTGTCTACGTTATATTAAAACAATGGTAAGCTGGTATATTGCAATAGGGAATGGGTGGCAAGCTGAAAAACAAGTTCATAGTTATTAGGCATTTCATCCAAAGGAGGACATACTCAGGACTGTAGCACTCTACCCCCTTAAAATACAAATCTACATGCTGTGAGACTAGAACCTGTAGCCCTCTGTATCAAGATGCAAGTATGCTACCTGCTGTGCTGCTTTAAAATTCTATACCACAATAGTGATGCCATTTGCTAAATAAAACAGTTTAAGCAGGCTTAGCATGAGCAGCAATAAACCTCTTCCCCTTGAAGCTCACAATTCCTTGAAAATGCACTTGAAAATAAATTCCACCTGCTAACTCTAACTAGGGCATTTCACGTTCTCTCATACACACCTCAGCCTCTTAGTGCAAGAAATCTGGACAAAGCCTAAAATAAATAGGAGCAGATTATAAATATTGCTCTCATGAATTTAGAACATTGTTAGAATCACTGCACCTGCTTCTGACAAAGTACCTTCTTGATGCCACACAGGACAAATATATATTTGTGCAGTTATAATACAGCACCAGTTGTTAGTCCGTGTTTTAAATATGTAGTTTTGAACAGTCTTCTAGTAAGCAATGAAATAAAATGTATGAACCAATGACAGAACTACCAGGTTCAGAAAATTTCAACCATAAAAGGCCACTTAAACTTCTGTCATTACAATCCACCAATGTCAGTAAATATGCAAAATCTCTGCAGAAGTCAGTCATATAATAATTCCACATTAAAGGGATCTCTAACTAATGAAGAGGTTGCTACTAAGAAACAACTTTATATTTCATTGTTTCAGCTACAAATAAAGTGGCTGTTGCCCTGGAAGAATAAATTGTCTATGTTACATTAAAAAGTAATAAGCTACCAATACTGCCATAGGGAATGGATCACAAACTGATAACAGGTTCATAGTAACTAGGTAATTCATCCAAAGGAGGACATTCACAGGACTGCAGTGTAGCATATATATTAATAGAAGAAAGTTTGGGCAACCAGACTTTTTTTGTATTGATATATGTTGGATTTTACAGTGGGGCGATCTGGTTACGCTGCCGAATCAGCGTGCATTCCTGACTATTAAATATGCGTTCATTCCTGACTATTAATTATGCTATATAATAACTGAATTATATCCCTTGTATAATACAGCACCAGTTGTTAGAGTGTGTTTTAAATGTATAGTTCTGAACATTTTTCCTTTAAGCAATGAAACAAATCATATGAACCAATAATGACAACCTGCCAAATTCAGAACATTTCAACCATAAAGCGCCACTCAAGCTTCTGTCATACTATCCACCAATGTCAATCAATATGCAGAATCTCTGCAGAAGTAAAAGTCATCTGAATAATTCCACATTAAAGAGATATGAAACCAATAAAGAGGTTGTTTCTATAAAACAACTTTATATTTCAGTGTTTCATCTACAAATTCAGTGCCTGCTGCCCTTGAAGAATAAATTGCCTACGTTATATTAAAACAATGGTAAGCTGGTATATTGCAATAGGGAATGGGTGGCAAGCTGAAAAACAAGTTCATAGTTATTAGGCATTTCATCCAAAGGAGGACATACTCAGGACTGTAGCACTCTACCCCCTTAAAATACAAATCTACATGCTGTGAGACTAGAACCTGTAGCCCTCTGTATCAAGATGCAAGTATGCTACCTGCTGTGCTGCTTTAAAATTCTATACCACAATAGTGATGCCATTTGCTAAATAAAACATTTTAAGCAGGCTTAGCATGAGCAGCAGTAAACCTCTTCCCCTTGAAGCTCACAATTCCTTGAAAATGCACTTGAAAATAAATTCCACCTGCTAACTCTAACTAGGGCATTTCACATTCTCTCATACACACCTCAGCCTCTTAGTGCAAGAAATCTGGACAAAGCCTAAAATAAATAGGAGCAGATTATAAATATTGCTCTCATGAATTTAGAACATTGTTAGAATCACTGCACCTGCTTCTGACAAAGTACCTTCTTGATGCCACACAGGACAAATATATATTTGTGCAGTTATAATACAGCACCAGTTGTTAGTCCGTGTTTTAAATATGTAGTTTTGAACAGTCTTCTAGTAAGCAATGAAATAAAATGTATGAACCAATGACAGAACTACCAGGTTCAGAAAATTTCAACCATAAAAGGCCACTTGAATTCTGTCATTACAATCCACCAATGTCAGTAAATATGCAAAATTTCTGCAGAAGTCAGTCATATAATAATTCCACATTAAAGGGATCTCTAACTAATGAAGAGGTTGCTACTAAGAAACAGCTTTATATTTCATTGTTTCAGCTACAAATAAAGTCGCTGTTACCCTGGAAGAATAAATTGTCTATGTTACATTAAAAAGTAATAAGCTACCAATACTGCCATAGGGAATGGATGACAAACTGATAACAGGTTCATAGCAACTAGGTAATTCATCCAAAGGAGGACATTCACAGGACTGCAGTGTAGCATATATATTAATAGAAGAAAGTTTGGGCAACCAGACTTTTTTTGTATTGATATATGTTGGATTTTACAGTGGGGTGATCTGGTTATGCTGCCGAATCAGCGTGCATGTTTTTGATTGTTAATGGCCAGTCACTGTATAATTTAAAATAAAATATCCTTGCCAAGGAAGGATCGGAGTGCTCTAATTGCCATCATTAATGAAGTTACAGCAGGAAATACTAAATTGCCAAGAATAAAAGGAGGAATTCTGAACAAAAGATATGAACTAAGAAGTAAGTGAGGGATTTGTGAGTAGGCTTGCATATGCTTATAAACTCTATAATCTGCACTATTTACTGTATCTCCGTCTGTACTAACAGTCTGCTATTCTAATAACTGCATTAATAGTGATTTAATAGTAATGACTGAAATAGATAAGGTGAGGAGAGACAGACCTAGAAGTAATTATATAAATTTAAATCTGAAACTGAAATAGGATATGGTATAATTTATCTTAATATAATGTACTTTAATTAGGGTTAGGTAGGGTTATGTAAGCTTGTTACTGCAAGAGCAATTCAGGTGGAGTTGAGGTCACTGTGGTAGTTATTGGTTTAACATTGTTGGAGTGTAATCTGAATAAGTAACTTTAACCAGGCTAGGAACCTGGTTTTCCCTGGTAAGTTGTAAATATGACTTGAAATTTGTAGTTAGATTTTTTTCATTTTACATTTGTTTGATATTAAATTAAGTAGTGTGCTTAGATATGACTTTTTGTTACAGGTTTTAAATAAGATTTTTACTTTTCTCATTTTAGTGATCTTTTACTTAGTTTATTGTTTAAGGACATCTTTGTCCAGAAGTACATATAGTTTTTATTTAGATATTGTTTCAAGAATATGTGAGCAACCTTATGTTTTCCAAAATATCAGTTGTATTAAAAGTAGCATTAAGAAAGCATTTTGTTTATATATCTGGAATTAACCAAAGCAGTTTTTTTTCTTCAAGAAACAAGACGACATTCACTGATATTAAAAATTATAAATTTTAGTGCTTGTTCTTCTGTTAAGGAACACATGGGAAATTCAGTTATATTGTGGAAGAAATCTATTGTTATACTGAGGATTTTAAAAAAAATAAAGGTTAAAATATGCTAAGATTGTTTTAGAATACTGCAAAAAACTATCAGTTCCTATAGCTTCAAGTAAATGTTGATAATTTATTTAAATTGCATTAAATAACATGGCAGAATGTTTCATCACGGAGTAAGTTTTAATTTTATTTTGATAAGGATGATGACATTGCTAATGTGACTCTGAATTTCAACAACTACTAAAGCTTTGACATATTTATACAAAATAAAATTAGTCACGCCTGTTTGCACTGCTATTTATTGTTTGTTTTTGTCATTGTCCTTTACTACCTGTGTCTTCACTGGAAAGGTCAGTAAACCAGTCCATCTACCTGGTTATCAATTTGTAAAATAAATAAACTGTGCAATTAATGTGACCTTTTCAGAACTAAAATCTTTACCTTTAGACATTATTTATTTGCTTCTGGTACACAGATAAGAATTGACAGAATATGCATGGTCATCATAATAAAACTCATGATGTTAAAGTTGTACATTGGCCTTTATCTCAGTATCTATAAGGAGAATTCATAGTTTTTCAAGAATAATTGTTTATATGACCAAAATAAGATACTTTACCATGCTCAGCTGAACTTCTAGTACCTTATTCAATTAACTATAGTCTAAGTATATAAAATACTGTTATGGGTCAAAAAGATTTCCCACTTGCTGTCTTGAAGGTACAACAGCTACTGGCATAGGAGTTCTTCTCCACATTTAGAATTTTAGAATGTAGGCAAAATAAACAGCCTCATGCAGATTTATTATCCTATTACTTCAAAGAGAACGTCACTGGTTCAACCTAACAAGGCTAAGTTGCTCCTTATTCATACAAACGGTCACATTTGTAGTGGAATCACTAGTCAACAAACTACTCAGTTTGAACACTTTCACCTTCTTTGCTGCAAGAATAACAGGTTATAATGGGTATAGCTTTCTAACAACCCCCCCAAGCACTCACAACCATCAAATAATCTATACTTTTGCAGAAAACAGCTTCTCTTTTCAAGCTCCCAAGGTATGGGAATGTCTTCCACCACAGATAAAAGGCATCCCAACACACATAAGTACACACACAGACACAATAAAAAGTAAAACGGACTTCTCAGCATAAAAAGTAAAACAGACTTCTCAGCATAAAACATAAAACGAACCTCAGCATACAAAGTAGAACAGACCTCAGCATAAAAAGTAAAATGGACCTCAGCATACAAAATAAAATGGACCTCAGCATACAAAATAAAATGGATCTCAGCATACAAAGTAAAATGGATTTCTCGGCATTAAAAGTAAAACAGACCTCTCAGTATATACAGTGAAACAGACCTCTCAGCTTGTAACAAATGGAGCTTCCCTCTAGCACATAAACGAAGCCTTGGGTGGGACTCTGGCAGCAGGCTTGATGTGGAATCCATTTCCATGCACTTTGTGATTGAATTTAATGTTAACGTGCAATGCATGCATGGCACTACCTATACCGCTGTAAAAGTGAGGGGGCGCTCCCTCCCCCTCGCTCTATAGTTTTGGCGCCTAGCGTCTGTGCGACTGGATGGGATTCAAAGAGAGTTCTTAAAGAGGAACACCCTTTAAAAAAAAAACTTTTTTTTTAAATTAAAATAAAATTAATTTCTCAGCCAACCGGTGCCAGGGGGATGCAAGTGCAAGTGTAAGTTCGTTAGTGATATAATGATTGAGATGGTTAACAAGAGAGAGCGTGGGTTTTATGTACCTTTACTTTCTTGTAATATGACCGACAGTGGGCCTTTCACCAGTAATCAAGAAACTGACAATGTTGTAAGTAAGAATGATTATAAGACTTCTTTCATCACTGTATTCACTCAAGATAGTTACATAGTAAGAAACATCTTAACAAAAAAGTGGTCTATTTTGAGACATGACAAGAACATCAGACCACTAATAGGACAGCAGCCTATTAGTGTATAGGAAAGGCAAGAATATGAAAAACATATCTGAGAGTTGTAACTCTTACCCAAACCACAGGTCAGGTTCTATGAACAAATGTGGCAGATGTAACTATTGCAGTTACATTAAAGAAGGCAATATTTTTGACATCAATAATATCGAAATCAGAATCAATCAGAAATACAACTGTAATTCAGAGAAAGTGATTTACTGTGCCATGTGTACCACCTGTTCTTGCATTTACATAGGCAAGACTGATAGAAAGTTAAAAAAATCGCATATATGAACACCTATGTGACATAAGGAATAAAAAGAAACACATTCTCTTAGCAAACATGTTTTGGAGTATAATGACCATAAGTTCCAATTTTTTATTATAGACAATATCAGTGCCAACATGAGGGGTGGTGCATGGTCACTATTACTTTAGAAAAGAGAATTATACTGGCAATTACGTTTGAATGCCGGGAACTGGCCAGGCGTGAATGAACATATTTCAATTAGCCCAATTTTAAAACTAAAGGCACTAGAAAGATAAAATGTGTGTGTGTGTGTGTGTGTGTGTGTGTGTGTGTGTGTGTGTGTGTGTGTGTGTGTGTGTGTATATATATATATATATATATATATATAATGTATATATATATATGTATATATATATATATATATATATATATATATATATATATATATATATATATATAGATATATATTTCTCCATTATTCATTTTAACATTTTAACATTTTAAATAATTCACATGTTCAGTATTTGTGTTGTGCATTTATTTCTCTTAATGCCTGTTGGGCGCTAGGATCCGCCACATAACACAAGCACTCAGGTCACTCCAAGGCAAGTACAAATATGACTCAGTCATTGTCCATGCTGGTGTGAATGACCTGAGACGTACCTCCCTGGACTACATGAAAAGAGACATAAAGGAGCTCTCTGAGCATGTAGCCCAGGCCGGTATGACCCTGACCTTGAGTAGCATCTTACCCTCACCAAGAATGATGCCACAATATGAAAACAAGATGATCAATTTCAACAATTGGCTTAAGTACTGGTGTCATTCAAAGGGAATCCAATGCCTGTCAGCTTGGGATGATATGCTCGACAAGCCACAATGCTTCGCTAGGGACGGCTTGCACCTGTCACCACTGGGCTTTCGGATATTGGCAAAGGCTCTTGCTACCCCCATAGTGCCTTTTTTAGGCAAGGCTCAAAAGACAAACCCACCTCCATAGGTATCACAAGGGATAAGAAAATAAGAGTAATGCTACTCAACACCAGAAGTCTAAATCTCAAGATGCACACACTCGAAACTCTCCTTAGCATGGAGAACATCGATATCTGTGCAGTAACAGAAACCTGGTTCAGGGCTCCCGAGAGCAACCCAACACTACCAGGTTATACCTCATACCATGCTTTTCAGCCCCAAAACTTGGACCGAACCACAAAAGGAGGGGGAGTATCGATATTCATCAAAGATACCCACACCTCCAGGTTGGTGGAAAAGCACGAAGCATCAGAGACTATCCATGTGCAACTAACAGTGGGTAAAACTGCCTTCCAGTTTATAGCCTGCTACAGACCACCCTCCCAAACCCAGGAACCCCACTCGGCCTTCCTGAGAACACTGGAAAATATGAAGGTCTCTCCAAACACCATTATATTGGGCGACTTCAACTGCTCAAACATAGACTGGGAGCATTACTCTAGCTCCAACACCCTAGCCCAAAGGTTCCTAGAATTTATAAACTCAAATGCTATGGAACAACTTGTTACCACTCCCACAAGAGGAGAAAACATACTGGACCTGATCATCACCAACATGGGGACTCTATGCTCCAGACCAGAAGTGTATCCCCCACTGGTAAGATCAGACCATAAACTAATCTCACTGGATATTCACATCCCGACCCCACCCCCTGCCCAGAAAACCACAGTGAAAAACTTCTCTAAAGCAAATGTCACACTCCTCAAAACCGAGGTGGAATCCTTCAAAGCCCCCGGGCCTGTGGAAAATACGGCTCAGACCGCAGAATCCTTTATAAACGCATTCTATGAACACCTTCAGGAATGCATGGATCATGCGATCCCAAATAAAACCAAGTCCCAATCCTCCAAAGGCAGACGCCCTGTCTGGTGGACCCCAGCCATAAACAAACTATACAATAGAAGGATGAAGCTACTAAATGATAGAGCAAAATCCCAAAAAGGGAAGGCATCACTGATCAGTATTAGCAAAAAACTACGGGCACACATAAAATTGTCTAAGGCCAGCTTCGAGAGAAAAATTGCACAGGACACTTGGGATAATCACAAGGCTTTCTTTAGTTATGTTAGGAACCTGGGTGGTAATTCCCAGATATGCTCAGAATTAGTCCAAAATGACAAAAAATACACTGAACCCACAGACATTGCCAACATCCTAGCTGACAGGTTCAGCGCAAACTTCTTCCCCCCCTCCCCACCAAAAGGGCAAACATCTATCCCAGCAGAGTGCTGCCCCCCTGACATCTCAGATGCTCAGGTAAGAGCTGCCCTCTCCAAAGCAAAAAACACAGCATCAATGGGACCAGACGGTGTCCCGGGCTGCATCCTACATGAACTCCAAGAAGAGCTAAACCCAAACATAAAACTACTGTTCAATCTCAGCCTTACTACAGGATATGTGCCCAAAGAGTGGCGTACAGCAACAGTGGTCCCTCTCCATAAAGGTGGTGCCTCAACGGAACCTGGAAACTATCGCGCCATCAGCCTGACTAGCTTGGTCTGCAAAGCTATGGAAAGGATCATCATGGACCTCATAAATAAAGATATTGGGGACCTACAGACACTGGATCCTACCCAGTTCGGCTTTGTTAAGGGCAGATCCTGCCTCTTAATCCTGGTTGATTTCTTTGAAACAGTCACCAAGGCCATTGACGAGGGGAAGGTGGTCCACACAGCCTACCTGGACCTCGCAAAAGCCTTCGATACATTACCCCACTCGGGCATTATAGATAAGCTCACCAGCTTAAATATAAACCCCTATGTCACTAGATGGATTGCAAACTGGCTCAAGGACAGAACCCACATGGTTAGAATTGCTGGAGCCATGCAAGACTCCAAACCAGTTACAAGTGGTGTCCCACAAGGCTCAGTCCTGGGACCTCTCTTGTTCGGTATATATTTCTCGGAGGTACAGGCCAACACGGAAGGACTGTGGCTGACCAAGTTCGCAGATGACTGCAAACTGGGTGCCATAATCGACTCTCCAGCCAACACAAGCATCCTCCAAAAGGGCCTCATAGAAACAGACAACTGGTGCCAGAGCCATAGCCTCAAGCTAAATGCCAAAAAGTGTATAGTCATCCCCTTTGGCAAAAACAAAGTGCCCACAAATTACCACATAGGTGGTAATCCATTAAGTACAGTAGATATAATTAGGGACTTGGGGACCCAAGTTGATAGCAATCTCTCATTTGACAACCACGTAGCCAAAGTGTTTAGAAAAACATTTTATATAGCCCACCTAATCATGAAGGGATTCACATCTAGATCAGGGGAGGTCATCGTGCCTCTTTACTCATCCCTCATCAGGCCCATAATTGAGTACAATGCCCCTTTTGGGATGTACCTTACCAGACACCTGCAGCAACTGGAAAGACCCCAAAAGTACCTCACCAAGAGGATCAAAGGGCTCAAACAGATGCCATATGCTACCCAGTTAAAGAAACTCCAGCTCTACTCAGTGGCATACCGCCTGTTCAGAGGCGATCTGTGCCTGACGTATAAAGCCATGTCCAACCCGGAATTAATGGACATGCTGCACCTCAGAAAATCCAAATCCCATTGAGCTACGTGCTCGAGAGACTTGAACCTCAGCACTGAAATAAATAGGACATGTTGGAGGGGGGTCACCTTCAGATGCCCGACAACGCATTTCGCCGACACGGAATCCGACGGGACGAAAACACCGACAACGGAGATGACCGACAAGGTGAGAACCCGACGGACTCAGTAAGTGTGCGATCGAGTGAGGGATTTAGTGTTAGGGAGCGGACAGGTAAGTGTGCGATAGTGAGGGACTGTGGGTTTAGGGGTGGGTTAAGTGAGTTAGGGTTAGGGTGCAGGTAGGGTGTGTGTGCGATAGTGAGGGACTGTGGGTTTAGGGGTGGGTTAAGTGAGTTAGGGTTAGGGTGCAGGTAGGGTGAGTGTGCGGTAGTGTCGGACCTTGGGGTTAGGGGTGGGTAAGTGAGTTAAGGTTAGGGTGCAGGTAGGGTGAGTGTGCGGAAGTGTCGGATCTTGGGGTTAGGGGTGGGTAAGTGAGTTAGGGTTAGGGTGCAGGTAGGGTAAGTGTGCGGTAGTGTCAGACCTTAGGGTTAGGGTTTGGGTTAGGGATAGTGGATATGTTATGTAGTGTACTGTGTTGTTTACGTGTAGTGTGTTGGTGTAATGGTTTTTGGTGTTTTGCGTTGTCGGTATTTTTTGTTGTCGGTCTTTTGGTGTCGGTGATTAGTGTGTCGGCGAAACGCGATTTCGAGGATATAAAGGTGATCCGTTGGAGGGACAGATTCATAACCCAGAGGCTCCCTTCACTCTGGAATAAAATCCCAGTCCAGGTTAGGCAGAGTCCCACATTGACTCTCTTCAAGAGGAATCTTGATGAGTGGATGGGAGATCGTAGGTTTACCCTGGGTATTACTTCTGTGTCACTGTTAGACAGAGGCACAGTATACTAACCTCGAAAAAGGGCATAGCAAAATTAATTTAAAATGGGTGGCGAAAGCCAAACACATTCTGGCTAGGCTTATAAATGCCCTAGGGCAGATAGCCTAGTATGAACCTATGAACCTAAGAACATTTTCTACTATATCTAGTTTTTAGTATTTAATTACACATATTTATTGTTTTAACACATTCTACTTATTTAAATATTTATTGTACATTGTTATTTTATGAAGCAGTGCTTATATATAGTGTGTGTTTAGGGTGGTGTGTTCCATGAACTTTTTCAGTCTGTATATTTTGTCTGCTTTTTAAATTCAGTGACTGCAAATATTGTGCTTTTAATGACATAACTGATTAGTTTATAACTGGGTGGAACTTCCTGTTTGAACTGTATAAGAAGGCAGTAACTATGTGGGGTAAACTGTCTGATGAAGTCTAGATCTTTCTGGACGAAAGCGCTCATCCTTGGATTTTTTTTAGTCTGAAGTTAATAAAGTGGATTCTGCATTCTACAACTGTGTGGTGATTTGCAGCCTGCATTACTTTGAGTGGGTTCAATTCAGCTACTTGTTCTGGCTTTTGTGTTTATCTAACCAGATATAATAGTTACTCATATAGTACATTTATGAACCTCTTCACATATCTAGTATCTAAATGTAGTGGCTGATCCCCTTGAATAAACAACCCTGTAGTATTTAATAAAAATTATCCACCCAGTTAGTGAACTAGCTAATAATTTCAGCATACTAGCTATAATTGTTTCATTTTCCCCTCATGTCTAGATGTTATTAATAATATAATAATTCTGGAATCTGCTGTAAGCGATTACAGTTTTAACCCATTAAATCATGAAATGAGAACTTGCAGTGTCATCTGTCATGGACACATTTTAAATAACATACTGAATGGATGTCAGTGTTTAAAAAAACTTACAACACTGAGACAGCATAACAACAGCCCTTTTCACCTCTGGCTATGAGCAAAGGGAGACATTTTAACATGCATAGTTCTTGCCTTCTGTTTTTTGCAGTGTCCTCTGCGTTTTTTGAGTGTAACAGAGTTTATCTGAAACTTGTTGCACAAAGAAAAATAAGGAATAATCTTTGATAGTTATTATGAGAGTAACCGCATAGCAAAGCAAATTTAGTGAGATTTTATCTTGGTACATAAATCACCTAGCTAAATGTATTTATTGACCTTTAATCACACACCTTGTTGTCCAAAAATAAAATTGAACTTTATTAAGACAACTAAAACCAAAACAGTGGGTCAGCATCATGTCTTCAAGGTTATAAAGTCAAAAGACAATCACTAAGGCTTCAATTAAAAATATATAGAGTGTCTGTGTGTGTGTGTGTGTGTGTGTGTGTGTGTGTGTGTGTGTGTGTGTGTGTGTGTGTGTGTGTTTGTGAGAGAGAGAGAAAGAAACAGTGAATAAAGAAAAAAATGAATCACAACAAATGAACCTTACCCAAAAATCTCCTTTTACATTTATATCCTTATATTAATGTATTTATTTTTGTTGACTGAGTTGATTTCATTCTTTTATAGTCTATCTTCAGGCGAAACTTGTGGTGGTACATATGTAGACTGGAGGAAATTATATCAGAGTGGATTAACAGACTTTAATCCCAGTGCACACCTCACCTAAAGCATGAGTCTCAGCTTTGGTAAAGAAAACTGTAATTGATTTATGTATCTTACTTATATTACTATTGTTATTAACTGCCATTATGTTGTAGATGATTGTCAGGTACTGCTTTATTTATATGGCTCATTTCAACTTACAATGTCTAATAAAACATAAACACACATAAAGTTAAAAACAAAGTACAGATATTAAAGATATGCAAACAAGTAATAATGTAGTGTAATCCTTCAAGTAAAATGGCTGAATTCCAACATTTATAACTCAAAAGTCATGCTGTGCTGAAATAAAAGATTTCTAAGTGCTTTTTGTTATATGTAAATTTTGAGCAAAGAAACTAATGATCCAGTCAATATAATTAAATATTGACTTGTTCTTGTGGCTAGTGTAACAGCTTCAAATGTTTACAGACAAGCCTACTTCCCCAGTTAGTAAATGTTATAATAACATAAAATAACAACCCATGTAGTTCAGGTAAACATTAAAGAAAGCAAGTCTAGGCAAGTTGGTTGTATAAATATGTCTGATGGGGCTATGCAAGACAAGTAAGACACATCAGTTCATGAGATCAGCCTTCCTATGGGTGTGCTGTTGATTTTTTGAGGCAAATTCAGGAAAATAGGTCATTTTTTATGTTGATAGTTATAGAAAGAGGGAGGGGTGTACAGAGAATGGGAGCAGCAGTTGGTCATGGTGGTGGGAGGTTGGCATAATGGTTAAGTTGCTTTCCTTATAAACACAAGGTGCAGAGTTTGATTCTCACATGGAGTAATTGGCTAGGCTTAAAATACCCACAAAAGCAGTTAGCCTAGTACTAACTCTATGAATCTTTTGTAGGATATAGACACACACACACACACACACACACACACACACACACACACACACACACAGATACAGTCCTAATTGTGTCCATACATATAGGCACACACACACACACACACTCTGATACAATCCAAATTATGTCCCTATATGTAAACACACACGCACACACACACGCGTGCACACACACACGTGTGTGTATATATATATATATATATATATATATATATATATATATATATATATATATATATGTACACACATATATACAAGCATAATGTTTAAAAATGGGAGGGAATGGCATAATGGTTAACGTGTCTACCTCACAGACAAATGGTATAGGGTTTGATTCTCACCATTGAGAGAAATTGGCTAGGCTTAAAATGGCCCACAAGGGTAGCTAGGCTAGTACTTATCTGTAAACCTAAGTATGCCTCTGCTATTAATAATGAATTACGAAGGTCAGTGAGAGAAAGAATCCTTTCACTCACTGACCTTCTTAATTAATTATTAATAGCAGAGGCATACTTAGGTTCAGTGGGACAAAGAATCCTTAGGGTGGCCACAGTGGTGCAGCGGTTAGCATTGTTGTCTCACAGCAAGAAGTTCTCCAGTTCAATTCTTGGCTGGGGTGCCTTCTGTGTGGAGTCTGCATGTCTTCCCTGTGGTCATGTGAGTTTCCTCTGGGTGCTCAGGTTTCCTCCCACATCCCAAAGACATACTGTAGGTGGACTGGACACTCTAACATTGGCCCTAGGTGTGAGTGCGTGCATGTGTGTGCCTTCTGTGGAAGGTTTGGCGCCAGGCTGGCAACTCGACACTGTACAACTACACTGCCAATCATGACCAGACAGGTGATCTGCTGTGGCGACCCCTAACCTGGAAAAGCTGAAAGAAGAAATGAGAGAAAGAATCCTTCCATGGTGGTGTTGAACTGTGTGTGTAGGTGTATGTATTTAAATGGCTGGAATATCTATCTGTGTGTGTGGATATATATATATATATATATATATATATATATATATATATATATATATATATATATATATATATATATATATATATATATATGTATGGGTCTACCTCGACCCAACGAAATTACATTTCACCGAAAAGTAAGTATGCGAGTTGAATATTGTGAAAGTACATTTTTGCCACAATGCACTTTTGCGAAATTTCAACTAAGCGAAAAGCACTGGAGGCTGTAGCTTAGATCGTGGTACAGCAGAAATAAGGGAATATTCCCTTTTCCCCACTGTAGTGCGATCTCGGAGTGAGAATATAAAAGTAGGGGGGTATGGGGGGAGCATGTGTTCTATTTGTTTTGTCTTTTTTATTTTCTTTAAGTTGTTTTTCACGAAAGTGCATTTCAGTAAAAGTACACTTCTGCGAAAAGCAGCTCGTGTACTTACGTTTTGCTGAAATGTAATTTTGATGGGTCAAAGTAGATATATATATATATATATATATATATATATATATATATATATATATATATATACACACATATATATAGGTGTGTTTTTAATCAAATGGTGTGAGTTAGTATATATATTTAGCAGGGGGTGTGGGAGGCACCTTGGAGCATGCAAAGTAGCTATTGATGTTTCATTTTTGACATTTTTTACATCAATTTTACAAGCATCAATATTTTATCCATTCGATTAAAAACATCATACACACATACACATATATATGTATATATAGATATATATATTTACACACACACACACACACACACACACACACACACACACACACACACACACACACACACTTGCCATGTGCCACTCTATGTGCTTTTGGTCTTGTTTACCTGATCTTTCTGTTAATGGCATTTTGTTATAAATCTACTTCATGTAACATTTCTGTAACAGTAAAGCATGAAATGAAGTTAATTTATTATGTTTTGTTACAGCTGTTAAGGACTATTCGGTATATATATTGTATAGAAGAAATCTAGTGCTTATTTAAACAAATCCTTTAACTTTACTTTAAAGTTTATCATCAAATTATCAGCAATTACCTTTTTTCCCATTTTCTACTTGAGATCGGGATGTCATGTCAACTGTCACCATTTCTCTTGATTGAGTGTCAATCTCCTACCTTCTGTCACAGGTCTTTGGTTCATAGGTTCATAGGTAGGTACTAGGCTATCTGCCTGAAGGCATTTATAAGCCTAGCCAGAATGTGTTGGCTTTCACCGCCCCCTTAGATTAGTTCCCTGTGCCTCTGTCCAGCAGAGCCACTAAAGTGATCCCCAAGGTAAACCTTCTGTTTCCCATCCACTTGTCAAGGTTCCTCTTGAAGAGTGTTAGCGAGGAGCTCTGGCTAATGTAGATTGGGATCTTGTTCCAGAGTATGGGAAGTCTCTGGGACAGGAATCTATCCCTCCAGCATGTTCTATTTATTGTTGTGGTGAGGTTTAGATCCCTAGAACGTGTGGCTCGAGGGGATATGGTTTTCTTTAAGTGGAGCATGTCCATCAATTCTGGTTTGGATGTGGCCTTGTATGTCAGGCAGAGATCACCTCTCAGTAGGCGGTATGCAACCAAGTACAGCTGGAGTTTCTTCAGTTGAGCTGCATAGGGCATCTGTTTGAGGCCAGTGATCCTCTTGGTGAGGTATTTCTGCAGTCTTTCCAGCTGTTGCAGGTGTCTTTTAAGGTACATCACAAATGGGGCATTGTACTCTATGATGAGTCTGATGAGTGATGAGTAGAGGGGCACAATGACGTCTTTTGATCTGGATGCAAACCCTTTTGTGATTAGGTGGGCCACATAGGATTTTCTAACCACTTTGGCAATGTGATTATCAAAGGAGAGATTACTATCTACTTGGGTCCCCAGATCCCTTATTACATCTTACATATTTAGGGGACTGCCACCTATGTGGTAGCTTGTAGGTACTTTGATTTTTACAAAGGGGATGACTATGCACTGTTTGGCATTTAGCTTGAGGCCATGATTTTGATACCAGGTATCCATCTTAGTAAGACCATTTTGGAGGATGTCTGTGTCAGCTGGAGAGTCAAGTATAGCCCCTAGTTTGTAGTTGTCTGCAAACTTGGACAGCCATAGTCCTCCTGTGCTTGCCTCTACCTCTGAGAAGTATATGCCAAAGCGGAGGGGTCCTAGGACTGAGCTTTGGGGAATCCCACTTATAACCAGTTTAGAGTCGGACCTAGCTCATGCAACTTTCACCATGTGGGTTCTGTCTGTGAGCCAGTTGGCAACCCATCTTGTGATGTAGGGGTTTGTGTTCAGGCAGGTGAGCTTGTCTATAATACCAGAATGGGGAATGACATTGAAGGCCTTTGCGAGGCCTAGGTAGGTTGTGTGTACCACCTTTCCCTCATCTGTAGCCTTGGTAACTGTCTCAAGGAAGTCCACCAGGTTTAGGAGGCATGATCTGCCCTTAACAAAGTCAAACTGGTTAGAGTCCAATGTTTGGAGGTTCCCAATGTCTCTGTTAATGAGTTCCATGATGATGCACTCCATAGCATTGCAGACCAAGCTAGTCAGGCTTATAGGGTGATAATTCTTGGGGTCTGTTGTGGCTCCACCTTTGTGGAGTGGAATAACCATTGCTGTGCACCACTCTATGGGTACGTAGCCTGTGGAGAGGCTGAGTTTGAACAGTATGTTTAGGCGAGGGGTTAGTTCGTCTTTGAGCTCATGTAGGACACAGCCTGGGAAACCATCCAGTCTCTTGATGCTGTGTTTTTGGCTTTGGAGAGGGCTGTTTTAACCTAAGTGTCTGTGATTTCAGGGGCTCTACATTCTTCTGGTATGGTTATGGGTCCTTTTGGGGGGTGAGAGGGGGGTGAAGGGAAGGAAGGAGATGTACCTGAGCCAGGGAGAGTCTAGCATTAGAGGTTAAAAATGTTCTGTTACGATAAAGCATGCACAGTTTTTGGTGGTTTTTTTATACGTTGGAGGATATGTAAGTTCAGTTTTAAGTTTGTCATCAATGATGGCACCAAGGAGCTTTGTATGGGAATCAGGTTTTATGATGCTGTTACTGGAGGATGTGATGACGAAGGTGGTTTATAGTGAGAGAGAGAGAGAATAAGGGAGGAAAAGCAAAAGTTTGTTTTTTGGGGGTTTAGGATGAGTATATTTTCAGACAGCCACTTTTCTATGGATAAGAAGGCTTCTTAAGTAAGAGTATGAAGGTCACAGATATGGTGAAAGTGGAGATGAGAGTTGAGCTGTCTGCGTATATTGAATTAGGAAAAAATTTTTACAGGATGTATGAAGTTCATTAATGAAAATATTGAACAGAAGGGGACCCAAGATGGAACTTTGGGGTACACTGACTGTGACTGGAAGGTAGGGTGAGCAGGAGGAGAGCCATCAGACACATTGTTGCCTATGAGAGAGGTAGCTAGACAAAACTGTTAGGGTGGTAGCAAATAGAGTGAGGTTGGTGAGTTTAGATAGAAGAATAGAGTGTGAGACAGGCCCCTGGATTCAATAAACTCCATGCAGGAATAATGCTATCCCTGCAAGGAGTGAAACGTGTCCCCTTAGCTTTAACAGCAGAGTGCCTTGCATATTCATGAAGGCACGCTGCTGCTAAGGCTAAATCGATATGAACCCTACTGAGTACAGGGGGCATGTTTAGGTAGTGCACGCACATCTAACATGCCCCCTGCACTCAGAAAGTGCCATACGGCACTTTTTAAAAATATTTCAGTGTCCACAGACACGGAAATGAAATAAATGAGTCATTTCAGTGTCTGCAGAAACTGAAATACATAGGGGAGCAAGAAATCAATGCAGGGGGTGTGTGACAGGTTCTGTCATACACCCCCTGCATTGCAAAAGTGCCATACGGCCATAGCTCTGAACTGTACAGGTTTCTGCGGAATGCCCAGATGCCTGCCTCACATAGTTCTCAACCTCCTCTAGCAGAAACGCTGTACAATGCCATACATAATGAGAGGACAAAGACAGAAAAATATGGACACTTTTTAAATATTGCACCTACAAACCCAGAAAGTGGGTAAAATAAAAGGCTTGCAGTAGCACGGATTTCCTGAAGGGTATTAAGTCTGAAACCCAAATGTCTGTCAGTATGTTCTGACTTAAATCCCAAGCGATTTGCCAGTGATTTGTTAGAAACCACAGTCACACTTCCTAAGTTTGTAAGAGCAATAATTAAAATCTGTCCCTATGTGTCCCTTTACAATTTCCCTTACTGTGACTGACAAGGAGTACATATACATGTAAATAATGTGGGTTTATTAATTTATTAATTTATTTATTTTTCCATTCTAGGGCATATTTAAGCATAGTTGAGCAGGTGTGCATGTTATGACCCTCTGCTCAGCATTGCTTAAACACCCCATAGGAGATAAATAAAAATATACAGCTAAAATCCTATTGCTGAGATAGCATAGTGGTTAGAGTCCCAGCTTTGTATGCAGGCATTCATGGTACAAGTACCAAGACAGGCACTTTATTTTTACATGGGAAAGCAGTGTTAAAATTATTATTTTTATTTTAAATTATGTAGTCAACCAGGGTAGTGTAGCTGGTGTAAAATAGAAGTGTTAGTGCATATAACATGTGAAACCACCCGTGTATACACAAGTGTCCCATACAGTATAGTCACACCCCTTGGTAATGTAATGAAAGCCCAAGGAGAAATGTCATGTAAAATAAATCATATACACTTACTAAATTAAGTAATTATTCTGATATTTTTTATAAATGAAAAGTGAGCAATGGTTAGCAGTGCTCAGCTATGCTTAAGCATTGCCTAGACATGAATGCTAAGCAGCAGTCAGCTCAGCTAAGTGGATTTGCCCATTGTTAAGCAGTGGTCAGCAATTTCCCCTTTAAGCAACACTCAAGTCAGATTAGCAGGTTTGCACACTGCTTAGCTGAGCTTAGCATTTTCAAAATGGTCCAATGATGGCAAAGAGCAGGAATATGGCCTTATTTAAATGGCACAGGTGGGAATACAGCCATAATCTGTTGTAGCGCACTCTGTGTAGGAATTATGTCTGGTATTGGTGAGGGATTGCACTTTCAGGTGCAGCACTGGGCATTACGGGGTCTAGAGTCATGGCTGGGCTCCTTGTAGCAAACCATGATGGCAGACTGCTACAGGACCAGTACCAGGGCTCACAGTATAAAGAGGAGACCTGAGACCATCTGGCACTTGACCTCACCAGTGCCACTGGCATCCCCCGAACTGGTGAGCAGGTACAGCATCACTATGCTGACCTGAAGCAGATCAAGGGGGAGCTCTAGGCCCAGTGGATACAAGACGCTCAGGACAACCATGGTCCAGCATTTTGTAAGTACTGCAGATATAGCTGTACCAAATTCTAGCCTGAGTATGTGATAGACAGGTATGCATAATGTTTGTTTTCTCCCCCTACAGCTGCAGCAGAGAGGGATAGCAATGCTGAAGCCTATGTGGACAGACTGTCAAGGGTGCACCGACAGGCTGGTGAGTACAGATCTACCTTGCAGTATATAATGAAATAAATGTATTTATTTTATTTTAGTTTTAGTTTTATTTTACATTTGTCAACCGGGAAATTCCAACTGGACCAGGTCCATTTACAGTGGAGGCACGGGGAGAAAAGCTCTAAAACATTGTTACAAAAAAAGAGAAGCAAATTTATACAGTGTTATACAAAGGTCATTTAAATAGGGGCAGCTGCGGCGGTGCAGCAGTTAGCATTGCCACCTCACACCAACAGGTTCTCCAGTTCGATCCTCAGCTGGGCTGCCTTTTGTGTGGCATCTGCATGTCCTCCCTGTGGTCACATGGGTTTCCTCTGGGTGCTCTGGTTTCCTCCCATATCTCAAAGACATGCTATAGGGGGATTGGACACTCTAAATTGGCCCTAGGTATGAGTGCATGTGTGTGTGATACCTTCTGTGGAAGGTTGTATGTCAGGCTGGCAACTCAACACCATAAAACTCTACTGCCAATCATGAGCAGACAAGGTGGTCCACTGTGGTGACCCCTAACCAGGAAAAGCCGAAAGAAGAAGAAGAAGAAGATACAAAGGTCATTTAAATAATACATCATGGAGTTAGACATTTTGCCAAACACTGAAAATATATAAAATAAGTTGGAAAAAGACATTTTCCAGGAGAAACAGTCAGGAATTCCATTTAATCTACAGGTGTATAATGATTGTGACAAATAGAGGAACAATCACTCGCTATGAGAAGTAGCAATTAATATCCATAGTTATTGGCTGGGTTTAATACTGTAGAGGGTTAAAGTGAGTAGCTTGGAAGTTGGAAAAAGAAGGGGGAGATGGGAGAGTAAAGGTTAAGTGATACAAGGACATAACCAGGTGTTTAGTAGATGTGATTTGAGGGAGTTTTTGAATTGTGGAGTGATAGAGGCAGTGGTCAGAGATTGGGGGAGGGAATTCCAATTTTTAGCCATGGTGTGGGAAAAGAGCGCTTTGCCTGCAGTATTGTTTGCCCTGGAGATGCAGAGGAGAGATTTGTGACTAGATCAGAGATGCCGATTTGCAGTGTAATGGGTAAGAAGATTGGATATAGTTGGGTATTTTCAGGGTACTTAAGGATGTTATATGCAGTAACTAGCTGGTGGTAGTGAAGTAGTTGTGGTAATGCTAGCCATTTTAATTATTTTAGTGTAACACAGTGATGTGCTCTGTAACTGGAGTTTGTAGCAAACTTGTCTATCTTATTGTAACAGGATTATAGTTTGTTTAGGTCAGTTTTTCTAATATGGGTGAAAATAGGTGCTGCGTATAGTAGTGTGGACAGAAGGTGACTCTGGGCAAGGGTGACTCTTGCTTGGTATGAGAGAAAGTTTTTGTGCCTATATAGTGCGCCCATTCCTTTGTGAACCAATTTGATGGTTTGTGAGCTGTGGATATCAAAGTGGAGATTGTTGTCAATTTCAATACCAAGAAGTTTGGTGTGGTCAGAAGGGGAGATGGTAGTGCAGTTTTTATAGGTGATGGAAAAGGAGAGGAGAGCTTTTGATTTGTTAGGGGAAATAGTAGTAGTTTTGTCTTATTGGGGTTTAGGATTAGTTGGATACCTGAGATCTATTTTTCTACAGAGTTAAAGGTTTCCTGGGTAAGTTGCTGTAGAATGGTGGGAGATGAGGCAGTGCAGATCACGATTGAATAATCTGTGTATTGAATAAGTGTGCCATGCTGGGTAGAGCTATTCAGGTTGTTTGTGAAAATAGAAAAGAGAAGTGGGCCCAGTATAGAGCCTTGTGGGACTCCTATGGTAGTTGGAAGTTGGGGTGATAGTGCTCCTTGCCATTGGACAGATTGCTGCCTGTCAGATAGGTAGCTTCTGAACCAGGCTATGGTAGATGGGGTGAAAGATAGTGAGGCTAGGGAATCTAGTAGAATGGAGTGAGAGATCATGACAAATGCCTTTGGGAGGTCCAAGAAAATGGCTGATGTATATTTGTTGTCGTTCCTGTGAAGGTTAACTAGTATATTTGTTGTCGTTCCTGTGAAGGTTAACTAGATTAGATAATGAAAGAACAGCAGTGGTTGTGCTGTGATGAGGGCAGTAGCCATGTTGTGTGGTAGAGAGGAGCTGGTGTGTGTTCATGAATTTCATGATTTGCAAATGGATGCATTTCTCTAGAATTTTAGACAGGGGGCATAAGATGGCAATGGGTCGGTAGTTTGAGAAGTCATAGGAGTTGCCCCCTTTATGAAGAGGAATAATATAAGATACTTTCTAGAGTTTGGGAATAAAGGATTCCTGTATGGAGTGGTTGATTAGGATGGAGATCGGGTAAGACAGAGAGTCAGAGGCCATTTTTATGAAGGTAGCAGGTAAGTTATCAGCTGCAAGGGTGGTGGGTTTAAGTTTTAGAAGGAGTTTCTTAATTGTAGAGGTGGGGCTGTTGATAGAGTAAAGAAGGGAGTCTTTTCTGGTTGATTGGTTTGGATATGTGATGGACTATGATTGTTTAGCTGGCTGGATAGAGCCAGGATGGATTTTGTGAAGTGGTGGTTAAACTGAGTGGCTATGTCTAAATTACTATCTGTAGAGTTTGTAGCTGGAGTAGTGGTTTTGCCTGGTTTTAGTAAGGAGTTAATAGAATGCGAGAATTTTTGTGGATTTTTTTGAGTATTTGTTTTGGGCACTGAGGAAGTAGTTTTGTTTATTTTGTTTAGTTTGAGCCTTGGCCTGATTTCTAAGCTGTTGGTAGTTTAGCTTGGAACTGGTGGTGTTTTCTCTTTTCCAGATTCCCCAGGCTTTATCTCTGGCTTTTAGTAGGGCTCTAGTGTCCCTACTTATCCAAGGTGCATAGTTAGCTTTCACTCTAATTTTCCTACTGGGGGTGAGTTTGTTAAGAATGTTAATAAAAGTAGCAGTAAAGTAGTCAACTGCCTGGTCTAATCCAAGGGTTTGTAGTGGTTCCCAGTAACAGTGGCTGAGAACAGTATTGAGATACTGTGGAGTAAGGTTGTGGTCATCCCATATTAGTTTGCAAACAATGGGTTTAGGTAGGTTGGAATGTTTGCGTAGTAGGAATGTGGGGAGGTGATCACTGAGACTATCTGGAAGGCAACCTACCTGGTAGTTTTGTTTTGGGGAGTCGATCAGAGTCCAATCAATATTATATTTGTTTTTTGATTTTTTTTTATCTATTCTAGTGGGCTTTTCAATCAGTTGAGAGAACCCATATAGATTAATATGGTTAATGCAGTTGTTGGAATCACAATCTGTCCAGTCAGTATTTAGGTCACCTAACAGGATAGTTTCTTGTGGTAGGTTATCTTTTGTACAGTGTAGGATTTCTTCTATAATGAGATAGTTGTTACCTGGGGGTATATAGCAGCAAAGAATATTGATTTTATTCGTTGTATTTATGGAAAGGATAGTAAACAGGGTTTCAGCATTTAGAAATGTGGGTGGCATGGTCTGGAGGATTTGGAGGTTCAGTGTGCTCTTAAAGAGTATGGCGACCCCACCTCCTTTTCTGCCTACTCTATTCAATGTTAAGGTATTATAACCTGGGGGGAGGAAGTCATCATTTTGGATGCTAGGGTTTAGCCATGTTTCTGTGATTGTCAGTTTGTCAGGAGTGTAGTGGGCTATAAATGCGTGCAGTTCAGATATCTTGTTGGTAATACTTCTTATGCTGAAATTTAGAATCAGCAGGTCAGATATCTGTTTGGTTTTGAGAGGGCCTGGATTAGGTTGTATATCACCAGAGGTTAGTATTTTCTTTATGGATGATATTATGTGCTTTATAATGTTTGTTATTTGTGAGTTGGATCTATGTGGGTTTTTTATAGAGCTATATCTTGGTATTGTAATGTTGTGTGAGTAAGGTGTAGTATTAGGATTTAGAATGGTAGGGCTGATGAAAAAGTTTGCGTGAGTTTGTGAGGGTGTGGAAATGTGTGTTATATGATATGTGTTATTGTGTAGAGGTAAGTTTGTTTGTATGGATGTGATAAAATATAGTGATATGAATGCTAATGATAGGGATGATAGTGTTGTTAGCATGATTGCATGGTAGAGATGTTATAGTGATGGTAACTAGGTGACTGAGGTGAATGAGTTTATGTGGTTCTTTAGGAGGATGGCTGAAGTGTGGAGGTATGTCTATCAAATATGTGTTGTCTGGAAGTGGGAGTTGTGCATTAATTGAAGTTGATGTTGAGTGAGTGATTGGTGTAGGTGGATGTCAGCTGGTATGGTCAGGTGATGAGGGCTTAGAATAAATATAGGTATAGAGGGGGTGGGTGGGAAATGGGGCAGGTTAGGTGAACGGAGTGGGGCCGAACAGATCGCGAGGTTACAGAAACAATCAGGCTCCCCTTTTCTTTGAGGGAAGACAGTAAGTAATCTGTCCAAATTATCTAACAATAGCAGATTCAACTTACAGCTTGAAATGTAGATGGGAGAGGCCTACTGGGAACTGTCAGTACCACAGAAACCCTGAGTGCTTAAGTTCAGCCGTAACACTTATTGTGTTATGCAGAAGGCATTAAGGGAATATATATATTATAACAACTTTCCAAATGTTGTTTCAGAAAGATTAAATAAGAAGGAGTGAACTGTGTACTGTATTCTGTGTGTCCAACAATTAAGGAAAGGTTTCCCAGAATAATAGTGATCTACAGTATATGCAGTAGTAGAGCAGTTTGTCTTATCAGTGCAATAAAATCCTAAAACACCAACTGTTGTGTTTATTCTGGTATGTTGTTGTAGAAATAGAATGTTTACAGGTTATGCACAGAACATATGGCTTTGACAGCATGAATTAACAGTGTTTGTTCTGAGAACCAGCTAAAATGCAAACTACTAGAATGTGGAGCTGTAAAACAAGATATAAAGGAAATATATAATATTGTATGCACTAAGATCTGAAGCCTGAATATTAATGTCAAATGTATTATAGTGTGTCCCCTGCTGCAGTGCTTTGTGTTAACCTTTGCTTTCCACATTGCAGTGCCTTGTGCTAACCTTTGCTTTCCAGATCATATTATTTCAATGGATTACTACACAGTACACTATCTGTCATGCATGAATCTCAAGATTACAAGGCCAGACTGTCTAATCCACAAAGTATTAGACAGAAAATAGTCAAACTAGAGACAACAGTTCCCCAGTAGCTCAGTGTGATGAGAAACAGCCTGGTAGGTAATTTTAGCACACCCAAACATGGTTTGAATCCAAGACGTGGTACTGAGATATGTGCATATATACACTCAAGAAATCATGAATATTTGTAGAAACAGTCAGATAGTGGTAACAGGTATTTTCTCCACATGTCTTACAGGTAATGAAATAGTTTGTAATAGCTGTTTGAAGTATATAACAATACACTTTGTACAACTGTCCCACTGTCCAACCCCATGCCTGCAAATGACAGCAGGATATGTACATATACAATGGCCTCCTGCAAGTGTCATGCTGTCATGGCTAATTCAGGTTAGTACAGGTTGACAGTCTAACAAAGTATGTATGTGCCAAAGAAGCTATGGACCATAGGTAGATGTAAAGTGAGGTAGACCTGTAGAGTACTGAGCAGTACTGTTGTGAAAAAATAGAAGCCTATACAGTTGTTAATGGAACTTTCTTCTCTCCCCCACCTGTCATCTGCATCAATAATTATTATTCATATACTACAGGTATGTTGTTCTTAAAACCTATTGTTGGGATGTGTGTCCTATTATTATTCATATAATTCATTAGTTGCATATTAACATACCTTGTTGAAATCTTGCTAAAATTCACAAATGTGACAAGCAACAGTTAGATAAATCCATTTATTACAAATCCAGTCAAATGAAGCACTTTTCATCTGATAAATATATGAACTTCATCAGATATAAGCACAAATGAAGTAATACAGTTTAAATAGTAAATACATTTAGTCAGTTGATGCATCGGTGTTAGCCATTAAAGCAGTATTCCCCATATATCAAATTTATGTTAAAAACTTTTTCCCATTTAAAAGTTCTAATAGAATCAAATTAATCTCACAAGGAATAGCTACACAATAAGCAGTAATTTCATTTGGAATTACTAAAACTATTCAAGATGAGTAATTGCTAAAAAATACTTTAAAACAAATTTAAAGCAAACAGCAGCAGAAAACTTTCTTTAAAAAGTTTTTTTAAATATTTATATTTTCTGTTTTCTATTTAGCGACAACTAAATCCCATATTGTATGTTGCACATTGGATATTATATTCATGTTGTAAGAAATCATACATATAAATTTCCCCTCCTATATAAGCCTATCTATGAAGGCTTTTAAGTTTAAGAGTAGCCATAATGGAACACATATCGTTAAGACCCGGCCAGTTATATGCATATAATCTAATCTGCCATAGCAATTCCATCTTTCTAGTTCTATTTCTGTTGGTCCCCCTCTTATACTAGGTATTAGTTGGTCCAAAAATCCAAAACTTGAATACATGTGTGGGATATTTGGACACATGTTTAGCTAATGCATTTTCTTGCTTAAGTTTATTTATATTATAAGTATGTTTGTAGATTCTATCTCTTAATCTACGAATAGTTTTGCCTACGTAAAAACATGGGCAAAACTGGCATTTAGCTAAGTAAACAAACATTTTGGAGTTGCAATTGAACTTACCCTTACTTCTTAAATCAAAATTGTTAATATTTATGGAGTTACCTACTAGAATATATTTACAGTAAGAGCAGGAGCCACAGTTATGCATACCCTTTTTATTGGCATTATTATTACTGTTATTTATACCCTCTAAAAGTTGTTTAAAATTTATGTCCCTTCTTGCTGTAAAGTTGGGTATTTCCCCTATTATCTCTATTAGTTCTTTACTTTCCTTCAAAATGTTCCAATTTTTTGAAACAATACCTTTTAAGAAGTAAAAATCAGAGTTAAAAGTCAAAGTAAGACTATACTCAAAAGAAAAGGTTCTTTCCCCAATTATTCTACTTGTGGTAAGATCCGTTATTCCACCATTATAATCTTCGGGAATATTTAGTGTTGTTTCTTGGATTTCTACTTCTATAGTTCCTCTCACAATTGGTGTATAAATACCTCTACTTTTCTTCTCCTGAATTTCATCTATGATATTGTTCAAGAAGGTGTTTGGGTATGCCGTTCTAAGAAATATATCCCTTAGGTTTTTGCATTCTTTGGTAAAATCATCCTCTCTTGAAATCATCCGTGCTGCCCTTACCAATTGTCCCTTCACTACTGACTTTTTTTGGAACATAGGGTGGGCACTTGAATAATGCAAGAAAGTATTAGAGTATGATGGTTTTCTGTATATTCTTGTTTCGTACTTTTTATCAATGTTATTTTTAATCAAAAGTACGTCAAGAAATGCAATTTGTTTCTCTTCGAAATTGTGTGTGAATTCAAGGAAGTCAATGCTTTCATTTAGATATTTTCAAGATCTTTAGCCTTATTTTGGTTTCCCTTAAATAATATAAATATATCATCTAAGTATCGGGTGTAGTATACTATTTCAGAATTTATATGTTCCCTACTGAATATATAGTACCTTTCCCAATAATTCATAACCAAGCTTGCAAAACTTGACCCGCAGGTTGACCCCATTGCCACCCCACTCTTTTGATGGAAAAAGTTGTTCTTAAATGTTATATAATTATGTGCCAGTACTATATTTAGTAATTCTTCTACAAGGACTAGTTCTGATGTAGGTGCACCTTTTTCCATTAAATTTAATATTACCCACTCAATACCCAGTTCTTGTGGTATTGAGGTGTAGAGGTCTTTTACATTAATTGTGAATAGATTACCATGTTCATCGAAGTTTATCTTATAAATTTTTTCTAAAAAGGACCAAGAATCCTTACTTATACATATTTCAGAACTTACATATTTCTTTAGAATTCCATCAACTATGTTTGCGCACGCATAAGTTGCACTATTCTTGCCATCCACTATGGGTCTGAGAGGAGGATTATTCAGATTTTTGTGTATTTTTGGCACACCAAATATAACAGGAACAATAGGTGATGGCATAATTAGATAGTTATATAAATCTATATCAATTGTCTGTGTAATAAATAGATCGTTTATATAAATTTTGATCCTGTTATTCGCTTGATTATATTCATTTATGGACACTTTATCATAAGATTCAGATGATAATATTATTTAGATCTTATTTTCATAATCAACCTGGTCCATAAATACCAGACCTCCGCCCTTATCTGGTTTCATAATATGGACCCTAGTTTCTTTCAAGTATTGTATCCAGTTTAATTCCTCATTTGTAAGGTTGTTTCTACCTCTATTATTCTTTCTTAAGTAATCCATATGCCTAAAATCAAGCTCACACATTTTTTCAAATATATACAAAGAATTATGCAGTGGTGGATTATAAGTACTTGCAATTCTAAATTAATTTCTATCCATTCTAATCCTGTTACCCAACAAAACTGCCAAATTCAACTTCCTCACAAACATTTTCAAGTCCAAAATACAATTCGTGACATTTAGTCTTTTAGTAGGAATAAATGTGAGGCCTTTTGCCAGCAAATTAGCCAGCTCAACAGGGACATAAACAAAGAGTAATTATAGATGGAAAAGCCCCCCTCAGTGTTCTTAATAATCAGAGGGGTGTTATCAGGAACCATATGGTTTATTTCCATTTGTTGTGTCTCTTCCTCTGGTTCCGCTTGCTTTGTGTTCTCCCCCTCGGAAAACCCTGTTGATTGTTGCCCCACTGATTGTTGTTGAACTGAAGATTTGGTTTAGATTGATTTCGTAGACGTTGGCTTCTACGAGGCCCCTCGTCAACATTAATATCCTCGGTGTTTGAAGGAATAGTTTGTATGTTGTTGTTGGAATATGCCCCCCCTGTGTATTGTTGTTCATTTCCATATTTTGACCAGAATGTCAGAGTTTAAATAGTTTTGGGCATTTCCAAGTTGTGAATTATTAATAGTATTATTATCTCTTTCCCCTTCCTTTCTATGCCCATACATTCTCCACTGTTGTGCTGGAGGAGGACGTGGGTAAGCCAAGACCTGTTCGTACTGCAAGCGATCACGCTGCAATTTTTTGCATTCAATTGCTCTTGCTTTGTTAATAAAGGACTCAATAGTTTGAAATATGGGTGAATATTTGAATTTATATCTAAGAAAGTCAGGGTGTGTTTTAATCTTAGTGTCCAACAAAGAAATATTGTCCCTTAGTTCTTCGACTATTATGCCATAGTTTGTTTTCATTATGTCTAGTAATTCTAGAACCTGTTTGTTAACCAATTTGACCAAATCTAGGTGAATTTGAGAATCCGGAATAAGTCCTGTCCGGTATTGACAAATCCTAAGACCTTTCGGTACTAGCTCCAATCTCAAACACTCATTAAAGTAATCTATTTCCAAAGTTAGTTTCTTATATTTTAACAAAATATGATCAAACGAGTTCAGCAAATTAGTTAGGTTTGATTCTTCCCTAGCTGGACTCACCATTGTGGCTGTAATGTTCGTCTGGGTCAACCCCGTAGGTGTAGTAAGCCATTCATTTAAGGTGAGGAGTCCAATAAGCCCTGGGTTCGAATTAGTATCCATAAATGCTGAATGATTGGAAATGTTGCCAGTCTTGTCACTAACATTCATTTGTTCTTGTCTGAGTAATCTGTTTTCATTATTAGGAGCCATAAGCAGAGGAGAACACACTCGCTGGCCACACCTTATTGAAATACCATTACTGGTGGCTTGTTGCCATCAGTGTAACTTGCATGCTGTTAAAATGCTTACTGTTGTTCCTTTTATCCATGTGTTTTGTTTGCTATGCATCTGTTTCAAATCTGTTGGTTTGAGTTAACTGGGACACTCATGCATGCTGTTATAACTAATTTTGAAATGTGTTGTTTATGACTAACCAATATATCTGGGAAAACCACAACACCATAGCACACTTGGAAAGGCAGATCCTGGTGGATCTGCCTGTCCCACCCTATCTGCCTGTGGCAACGGACCCCAGCATGTCTGGGACTCAACGCAGAACATCCTCCTCTGCTTGTCCTGCTCCACCTTTAGATAGAACCACCAAAGGGGATGGGACCCATTCCCCCGGGTGCAAGAGCAGAGAGGAGCCCATCACCTGCAGCACGTTCCAGCGTATGGTGCACAGCATCATTCACTCAGAGTTGGATGGGCGGCTGCACCAGATGGAGAGCTGCCTGGCACACCTGGAGGGGCAGCCTGCCCCTGGTGTCCAGCTCCCAGCACAGCCACATTTGGGTCCATGAAGGTGCAGTGGTGACTGCCCATGGGTGGGGACCTCAGTCCCACTGTATCCATTTGGGGACTCATGGGCCTTTGATTCCCAAACACCCTCCCCATCCAGGGTGTTCACCCCCCATGTGTCATATACCACCCCAGTCTGCTGTCTTGTGTGTCTTGTCTGTCTGCATATGCTACCTCTCCTACCCAACCTATCTCCCCAAACATACCTACAGCCCTTCCCCATCATCCCACTCTCACTTTAAAAAAAAGAGCAACTGTTCCACAAAAAAATCATTGCCCCATACATAACTCTACATTTCACCCCCATGTCCAGTGACATTAATCAATCTACCCACAAATTAGCCTATAAATGTCTGTCACCAACACCCGCCCCTATGGGGTGTGAGGCTGTAAATTCCAAATTCTACACATTATTCACAGCTGTTGCTGTAAAAGAAATGTAGAGCTATGGTCCTTTCCTACACCCGTCCTGCACATCCCCAGCTGCTTTTCCTAATGTTTTAACCCTGCTTGCCCCCATTTCATTACTTTCATATCATCACTTTTTCTTTTCTTAATTGAAAATGATCGCAGGTGCAAGTGCGGGTAAGCGCACTAAGGGAAGCTAAGCATATATTAGTGTTGCTTAGCTTTGGGCCAAACCACGCAAACCCACTTACAACTGGTTAAAAGTGCTTTAATCACTCAGTCTCCATGAGCACTTCTTCTTCCCAGCAAAAAAAAAAAAAAAAATCGGCCATGCCAAGTGACGAAACCCAGGACCTTGTGCACCACAATCACCACAATATACCACTACACCATCTGAGCTGCGAGAATTAGCAGTGCTTCAGTAAATATATATATATGTATCATGACGTGTAGTTATACCTCTCAACCTCCTAGTCTATATATGTATCATGACGTGTAGTTATACCTCTCAACCTCCTAGTCTATATATGTATCATGACGTGTAGTTATACCTCTCAACCTCCTAGTCTATATATGTATCATGACGTGTAGTTATACCTCTCAACCTCCTAGTCTATATATGTATCATGACGTGTAGTTATACCTCTCAACCTCCTAGTCTATATATGTATCATGACGTGTAGTTATACCTCTCAACCTCCTAGTCTATATATGTATCATGACGTGTAGTTATACCTCTCAACCTCCTAGTCTATATATGTATCATGACGTGTAGTTATACCTCTCAACCTCCTAGTCTATATATGTATCATGACGTGTAGTTATACCTCTCAACCTCCTAGTCTATATATGTATCATGACGTGTAGTTATACCTCTCAACCTCCTAGTGCAAGAGAACAGGACAAAAAAGCCTGACAAAGTGGGGGGATAAAGCCATGAAAATAAGGACAGGTCTCAATCATTTGAGTAGATAAGCTGTGAAAGCTGCCACAGTAACGCTGTCTGTGTCAACATATATTGACTGAAATATTTCCGGTCTGACACTCAAATGCATCTCATAATTTACTGACTGCAATCACCACATCATCCCACCAATATGTCAGAAATTTGCAACGGTTATGGGGAACAGACCAAAGATACGGGCCAAACATCTGGACATCCTATGAATATCTGGATAGTTGAAAGCTATGACTGCAGTCATGTCACATTAGGGAAAAACACTGAGCTGCCAAGGATATCATGAAGCACCTTCTTAACTACATACTCACAATCATTTGCACCACATTTGCACATATAGTGACATACAGGTAAGGCAACTGAACACAAAAGTATAACGACTGTGTGAACAAATATATCCTGTTTGCCACTCATACACTGCCCCTACATATATTGCCCCAAGATACAGTTTAGTAGGAACCCTGAGGTGGTACGGGACATGTTTCAGTCTGTCCCTACAAGCATATACAGCTGATAGACCACCAGAAACTGGAACAGCATGCACAGTCAGACAGAAAAGGACCCATGACACTCACATCTACCCCCTCCCTACACAGCCCAACTAACATTTACACACTACACTGCTACACAATCCTGACAGTCTGTTAAAAATGACCAGACATACATCGACCTCTCAACTGTACAGATTCACATAGAAAGTCCAGGCTTTGGTCACACTATATATATATATATATATATATATATATATATATATATATATATAGCCTCTTCCCTGGGAGTCTGCTACATCACTGGTGATATCAGGAATGAAGGCACTAAATACCTATCAACCTCTTAATGCATGACATCTGGACAAAGCCTGAGATTATCAGGGGACAGAGGCCCAAAAACCGAGGCATATTTGAAATATTGCTGTTAGAAACAGAGAAAGTTGCTGGCGTTACAGGGTTTGTTGTAACATATCTTATCTGAGGAATATGAAGTCAGAAACACAAATGCATGTTAGCATTTACTGACTGCAATCCCCACAGTATCTTACTGATTTTCCAAGGACAAAAAGGGTCTATATTAGTACATCGAGGGTTTAAACCTTAGAATGTTCTAATATCGAACCCTACGGAGCAAAAGCTCAAAATATCGAAGCAACAGAAACCTGAAATCTTTCATAGTGAAAGATTTTGGTTGTCCAGTTCTGTTGCTTCAGTATTTTCAGCACTGTGGTGGAAAGTTACAGGTCGGGTTCAGGTAAGTGTGCGATTGTGTGGATGTGAGGATTAGGTTGGGTTAGGTGAGTTAGGGTTAGAGAGCAGGTTAGGTATGTGTGCGATTGTGTGGACGTGAGGGTTAGGGAGGGTTAGGTGAGTTAGGGTTAGGGAGTGGTTGAGGTGAGTGTGCGATGGTGATGGACCTTAGGGTTAGGGTTTGTGTTAAGGTAAGTGGATAGTTAGTGGTGTGTGTATAGTTTAGTGTAGGGTTAGTTGTAAGATTTTAGGTGTATGTGTGTGGATTGCTGTTTGTTTGGTGTGCATGTGTTGTGTGTATGTGTTTTGGACCAGCAATTTTTTTCCCTAGGAAAATAATCGCTTGTCTGACAGTTCGAGATTGTAAGCTTTCGCTTACATAGGGTCGATTAATCAACGTTCGCTTCTGTAAGCAGTCATTGATGTAATATAGACTCGACATAAACTGTCTGAGGAACAGACCAAACCTAACAGTCAACCCTCTGGCCATTCTGCGGACAGCCCTACAATCGAGAGTTATGTCATCCACATAACACTGTCAGACTTGAAATCATGCAAAAAATACATGTCCAGACAAACCCTGTTAATCTAGCATTATTCCAACTGTATAGCATCAATACTCACATTCTATCCCTATGTCTGGAACCTTCTCCCCCATTTTGTTGGGCTGACTCCACATGTCTTGTTGTAAGAGATGTTTCCAACTACCCTCTGTAGGCAAGGAAAAGGGGCAATGCCCACATTAAGTACTCAGTTATAGGAGTGTGTTGCCATGCCATTGGCTATTGGAATAGGAACACAGCTGTTCTGCATGCAATTAGCAAGTGGGGGACACCAATTGGTGCCCAGCCCCTGACCTGCTCATGAGCATTACCTACAAAAGGCAAGCTGCTGCCTTTGCAAAACCAGTCTATCCCTCTACATGTGTAGAAAGAGAGAAAGAGAGACAGAAATGGAATATAAGAATACTTGGGGGAAAAAGTAATGTCAAACAAGTAAGCATGTAATGGAATGTAGTAGGGTGTATGCAATCATGGGAAATAGGATGTTAAACAAATATGCCCTAACAAGACTTGCTGTACTGATATATTGCTGATTAGCACCTATGGCCATAGCATGTGGGTCTCTTTGTAGTGACATACATCACAGCTCAGGCCCCTGAGCCACCCCAGGAAAGGATGGCTCACATATGACTACTACTGGAGTGTCTGTTGAACAATACTGACTGTGACACTGCTAGGCCAGCTACTGAGATGTTGTAAATATCCATATGTTACTTGTGAATACAACTATGATACACATTTGTCTTGCAAATCTAAGAGACCTGTACAGGATATGTGCATAGTAAACTACTGTGACTACTACTGGAGTGTCTGTTGAACAATACTGACTGTGACACTGGGTCTATATTATGTAATCAAAAACCTGTATCATCGAACACGACAACACCGACACACATAGCCTGAACCGCAAATAGGCCGAACCCCCTAAACCACAAATTTTCAAATCTCGAACCGTCATAGTTGGCCAACACCACCACGCGCTACATACTACATACCCAAACATAATAAATAAAACACATACATACACTAACCAAACCTTACTTCTAACCCTACACTAAACCTTACATACATTACTATCTATACCTTAACTTGCACCCTAATCCTAAGGTCCAGAATTATCGCACACTTACCCTACAGACATATACCCAAACAAAACAAATAATTCACACACATACAGTTAACAAAACCCTACTTCTAACCCTACACTAAACCTTGCATACATTACCTATCTATGCATTTACCTTAACCCGCACCCTAACACTAAGGTCTGTAACTATCGCACACTTACCTTACGGACCTATACTGCAGATGGACCAACCATGACACTTTGATGTTTCATGTTTTGTGGTTTTGAATGTTCGCCGTTACTGTAATTCGCGCTATACATGTCGATCTTGTGGTGTTCGCTGAAATGGGATTTTGATCTCATAATATAGACCAGTGACACTGCTAGGCCAGCTACTGAGATTTTGTAAATATCCATATGTTACTTGTGAATACAACTATGATACACATTTGTCTTGCAAATCTAAGAGACATGTACAGGGTATGTGCATAGTAAACTACTGTCACAGACATGTGTGTGTGTTGAACTGCATGTGATATACTGAGGTCATACCATTGAACTGTCCATTGTTCTGCATACTGACCACATGTGCCTCATATTTGTAGTCATTTCTTCATAGAGTTGTGCTATGTCTGGCAAATCATTGGAAAATCTGTGAAGACTGAGATGAGAGCATAATAGCATACATATGAATGTCGGACATCCTCCACGGTATTTCTGTGAATGCAAAGCCTACTGTGCTATCAACTGACTTAAGTGCGTTACAGCAATATTAATAAGGTGTCACTAATACTGGGCCATTGCCCTACATTTAAGTGTGCCATCATCCAGATGTCCTGCTCTAACAGGTTGAGAGGTATGACTGAGCAGCAAGTTTGTAAATACAGTGTGTCATACTGACATAGAACAGAAATGTATATCAGGTATTAACTGTGCACATGTAGGTGTAGCTGGAAGCCTCAAAACAACAGACATGAGATGCAAAATGTTGTGTAAATAAGCTGTATATGTTGTACATGTGGGTAATCATAGTTTCAATGCATCCAACAGACATAAATGTCTACAGCTACTGGTTGTTGCCTCGACACAGAAATAGGGTATTGGAATAAGTATGATTATCAGGTTGAAATTGGAAAAGTGTACAACTATGTTATGACCTCTTGCCCATGCCTACTACAAACAGCTGCATGAGAACCTAGATAGCTGTATGGACTCAGCAATATCTGGCACAGAAAACCCACCTCCACCAAGGTAGAGTACTCCCCTTTGGTGGACAGCACCAATACACGAACCACATGATAGGTCACTACATGGGCTGTACAGCGCCAATAGGAGCAGGCACCAACTTGGAAGCAAGTACACCTTTGTCTGAACAAGCATATAAGGTCACAGGTGAATCACTGTAAGGCCAACTATGAGTACAAATTGGACACATCCACCAAGGCCAATCACAAGGCCATATTCACATACATCTTCAATCTCAGAGGCAACAACCCAATCCACCCTGTACTGGTGGGCAGTCACACCACATACACACATGCCATAGATTTAGCCAACCTGCTGCAGACAGGTTAAGTGTAAACATCACCCCCCATCCCCCATCAGTATAGGTGGATATGCACAGCACCTACACCCCTCCCCTCATCATCAGGGAACAGATCCATATTGCCTACTCAAAGGCAGCAAAATGAAGTCTCCATGGGACCTGATAACATCCCTGCCTGCATTCTACATGAACTCAGGCATGTGCTCCCAGCTCCATTACACACTGTAGCCAAACAAAGCCTGAGCACCATCGATATCTCATCTGCATGTATGATGGCCACTGTCAAAAGTGAATGATAAATGGAGGAGTATGCAATTTACTAGCTCTCATTGGGGGAGCATGACACATCAGGAACAGGAGTGCAATGCAAGCTCATATTGTGCTGATAGGTGACAGGGGTATGATGTGGTTGTAAGTTTTAGCTAATGCTAGTCAATGCTTTTGTACAGGTTCTGTAAATAACATTGACCAATGTATGAGGTTCTGTGATGTGTTTCCCTTTTTATGTCTTCCAGGTGAAATGCAGCATTCCAGACAGCCACCATACATGGACACTGAGACATCAGCAATCATTGACACCATACTCCAGCACTATGGGGTGATGTTTGGTTGTAGCCAGCAGCATCTGCAGGAGCAGGGCACCCTGTGGGGTGGCCTCATCCACAGGGAAATGATGTGGTCAGCACGCATGAACATACAAACAGGTCAGGCATCATCCAACTGACCTCATCCCCATTGCCCAGTGAAGGGTTGCTGCCATGGCTAGGGACTGCATGGCCACAGGTGGGGGTCTTGCTACGCAGGCCCCACTTACACCTATGGAGGAGCTCCTTGCCAACCTTGGGGCACTCACCACTCAACAACAGCAAAGTGAAGACACCCACATTGTGGAGGTGGGTGGCACCCAGACAACAGGCGAGGGGTGTGAGGGTGAGATCCCAGTGGACATCAATCTTCTAGTGTAGCAGCCATACTGTCATCCGTAGAGTATCTAGATGCATATATCAGGTCAAAATGCAGTTATGGGTGGGGTTTTGTAGTGCACAGAAGTGCACATCTATGGTGGAGAACAGCAACGAGTGTAGTATCGGAGCTTGTACTGTACATGTGCAGAAAAGCAGCATTCATCTTGTAACAATGCCACATCTGAGTCTGCTGACAATACCTCTCCCCCACATCTACATAGGTCTCTCTGGTCTGGATGTGGGACAGCAGCCTGAAACTGGTGAATATGGAAATGTCCTGTTGTGGTTCACCAATACCCCAGACATGTTAAGGGCATACATTTTAGCATGCACACAACTGTCACTCTTAGCCATATTGCGATATGTGCATGTTCACTTGTGGTGGAGTTAACTGCATTGCATCACAGTGGTCATCACAGGGGCATATTTGCAGGAGATGTAACATAGCTGTAGCATACCTCACAACCTGTCAGTACAAGAAATCTGGACAAAGACTGACAAAATTGGGGGACAAAGGCTGAAAACTAGGAACATATTTTAAATATTACTCTTATACAGTGGATAGAAAAGTTGTACACACCCCTGTTAGAATGGCAGGGTTTATGATATACAAAAACAGAGACCACAATAAATAATTTCAAAACTCTTCCCAACTTTGATGTGACCTATAACATGTACAATTCCACTGAAAAACAAACAAATCTGTTAGGGGAACAAATATAAACAATAAAAAATGTACAATAAGCTGGATGCATAAGTGTGCACAGCCTTAAACTAATACTTTTTTGAAGCACCTTGTGATCTAATTACAACATTCAGTCTTGTTGGTACACCCCTGCCATCAATTAAAGATACTCTGATTAACACCAAATAATGGTCAGCTGTCCTAGTAGGATTTCCCTGACATGTACTCAGTTGCCTGCTACAGCAAAAGCCATGGTTTGCAGAGAGCTTACAAAGCATCAAAGGGATCTCATTTTTTGAAAGGTATCAGCCAGAAGAAGGGTATGAAAACATCACCACATCATCGCATATACCATGGAACACAGTAAAGACAGTTATCAAAAAGGGAAGAAAATATGTGACAGCAGTGATGTTGCAAAGTACTGGACATCCCTCCAAATCTGATGAAAAGCCAAGATGAGCACTGGTCAGAGAGGCTGCCAGGGAACCTACAGCAACACTGCAGGAGCTGCAGGAATCCCTGACAAGTACTGGTTGTGTACTACATGTGACAACAATCTCCTGTATTCTCCATATGTCAAGCCTATGGTGTAGGATTGGAAGATGGGAGCCTTTCCTCACACAGAAAAACATCCAGGCTTGGCTAACATGTGACAACAATATGTCAAGTCCCCCGAGAGTATGTTGGAAAATGTGTTATGGTCAAATGAGACCAAGGTTGAACTTTTCAGCCACAATTCCAGAAGGTACGTTTGGTGCAAAAACAACATTTCACATCACCAAAAGAACACCATCCCCATGATGAAACATGGCGGTGGTAGTGTCCTGCCTTGGGGTTTCTGTCCATAAGCTGGAATGAGGCTGTAGTGAAGGTGAAAGGAATTATGAACAGTTTCAAATGCCAGTCACTTTTGGCCCAAAACCTTCGGGTGTCTGTTAGAAAGCTTTAGATGAAGTGGACTTTCACCTATCCATACGACAATGACCTGAAGCATACATCCAAATTAACAAATGAATGGCTTCACCAGAAGACAATCAAAGTTTTGGAATGGCCCAGCCAGAGCCCAGACCAAAATCCAATAGAAAATATGTGGACTGACACAAAGAGAGGTGCGGACAAGAGAAGTCATCGCAGTCTGACAGAGTTGGAGGCCTTTAGCAAGGAAGAGTGGGCAAATATTGCCAAGTCAAGATGTGCCATGTTGATAGACTCCTTCCCAAGAAGACTGAATGCTGTAATTAAATCAAAAGGTGCTTCAACAAAGTATTAGTTTAAGGGTGTGCACACCTAGGCAACCAGACTATTGTGCATATTTCACATTCTATAGTTTACCCCTAACAGATTTGTTTGTTTTCAATTGGGTTGCACAGGTTATGATCACATTAAAGGTGGGAAAGGTTTTGAAATTATTTATTGTGGCCTCATTTTATACGTCACAAACACCTGGCATGTTAACGGGGGGAGGGTGTGGACTTATTATATCCACTTTAAGCCTAGAAAGTTGTTAGAGTAACCGGATTTGTTGTAACATACATTTACTGCAGGCTTTGAAATTTGAAACTCAAATGTATATCATTAATTAGTGACATCAGTCCTCAGGTCATCCCAGTAATGTGTCAGACAAACACAGGATTTATGAGGAACAGACCAAAAATATGAGCCAGACATCTAGACATTCTGCAAAATTCTGTACAGTTGAGAGGTATGTTCTGTAGGAGTTGCCACTGTGTTATACAGGTGAACAATAATGTGTACATGGGTGCAGTGTGTGCTAGGTGAAGGCCCATCACCTACTAACACTACTCACATGTCTCAAAGGTGTATATTAGTAGTAATGTTAAGTGGAAATGGCTGCACTGTATGATGTTGAGGGCCTGTCCAGAGTGTGTATGTTGTGGTCTGACTGTGTGTCATGCATGTCACATTTGGATATTGTGTGTAATGTCTTTGCACCACCTCACCTGTATGTGTCTGTGTGTGTGTGTCCATGTGTGCATATGTGTGTGTGTGTGTGTGTGTGTGTGTGTGTGTGTGTGTGTGTGTGTGTGTGTGTGTGTGTTTGTGTGTGTGTAATAGCAAATCATATAGTACAGGTATTAATTTAGATATGTTGTCTTCGCCTCACAGGCGGACATTGGGGTTGTGGTCCCTCCCGCTCAGAACATGATATCAGTGTCTCTGTGGACTCTGATGATGATGGTAGTCATAGTGAGGCACAGGTCGATTTTTCAAGGGCTGAATCTGTGCCATCAGTTGGCATCCCACTGTTGTCCTCAATGACATCACACACAGTCACAATGTCCACACAAACCCTGTCCCCAGTGGCCACAGATAATGGACATTTGGCAGGCGGTGGCATGGAACAAGCTAGTGTGGTGACTATGGCAGGTGTGAGTGTGGACACTAGCCATAACCAGAGTGCAGACGAGGTCCCACACAGGCAGATGGACAGGGGTGCTCAAAGGGGGACTGCTGCTCATCAAGCTCCTGTTACAGATGCCACAGCAGGAGTCACCAGACACATGTTTTGGTCTGTCATGGAAGCACAGGCATGTACTTAACGCAACACCAGGCAAATACCCAGAGTCTTAAATGCAACTCTTCCTGGCATCCGCGACAACCTACATGACATTGTGGAGGCCACACATTACAACAATGAGGTCATGAATAGACGGTGGGGTCAGACCTTGTCAATCCTTGACCATGGAATGTCTGTGCTGGAGCGTGTGGTTGGAGATAGGCATCAACCATGAGGACTTAGGTCAGCACCAAGATCAGCTGAGAGTCTACGGGGCCATGCACCTTCACACTCCTGTAGTGGCAGTACCACCAGCACTACCAAAGCACAGGTGCTGTCCACACCATATTGGATCAGGCCATGGGCATGTGGTCTTGGCCGGTCCTGTCAGGGACACAGATCCAGCAGACAGCAGTCACCATCAGGGAGTAGTACTGCATCTGGCCTTGTGCCTGGTGGTGCCAGTGATACCCTTGGCAGGACCAGTTCCTGTATCCATGGCCAGAGACAATGAACTGTACACCCTGCCATGTATGGTCCACAGCTATCCAACATACCCCTGTATAGGGCAGCCACATGGCGTGACTGTGTGCATACAAACACACACACATCTCTATCACATGCAGGTCACCTGCAGACACACACAGCACTTCTTCACAGCCCAATCCTAGAACATCCCTCCAAACACATACACATGATGTCAACCATATGGCCCAGCCTAGGCCTCTGGCAAACCCACACCACACCCTGTGCATATGATGATACCTGTGCCACAACCCTGTCATCCATACCATTGATGCAGAGACATGCTAATATGGATCTGATGCACAGGTTGAATATAGTACAGCGTAGCCATGTAATGCTGTGTAAGGTGCTGTCTACTTACATTTGTTATGGGTACAGCATCAAAGTGTATGTACCTTATATGCCATGATGCATTACTGGTGTTAGTACCACTGACTGAATGTAGTCTCACATGCTGTATTCTTTTGTGTTCCAGATGTCTCTGTGTCTGCAAGCTGTGGCCCTGCAGACATTACCAATGTGGAGTATGACAGGAAACACATCAAACATTTCATAGCCAAGGTACAGCAGTATAGGCACATGTTTGCCAGGTGTGTTTACATGCAACAATGTGTGAGAGGCAATTGTGGCAGACAGTGTGACCTTGCATATATACCTTTGACACAGCTACCTAGCCTTCATACATGTCATCTTGGTGTTCTGTAGTACTGAAAGCTCACACATACATAGGAGGTTACTTGAATGCTGGCACTAGGTCCCTCACAAGCTTAGTCATTACTGTAACTGCAACTGATTCAGTTATCAACACCTGTTGCCCATGCCATTTTTGTCCCATCCACTCAACCGTCATGCAGTTGATAAGGGTATGCCTGGTACTGTGTATGACAGGTTTGGGGTATGTATTCCTTAGGTTCATAGGTTCATAGGTTCATACTAGGCTATCTGCCCAAGGGCATTTATAAGCCTAGCCCATAGTTATGTGGCTTTTGCCACCCCTTTAGTTTGAATAAAACTATGCCTATTATTTTGCTGTGCCTCTGTCAAGCAGTGACACTGAAGTAATCCCTGGGGTATATCTGCGATCTCCCATCCATTGGTCAAGATTCCTCTTGAACAAGGCCAGCGAGGTGCTCTGCCTCACATGTACCGGGATTTTGTTCCACAGCATAGGGAGTCTCTGGGTGATGAATTTGTCCCTCCAGCACGTTCTATTAATAACCGTGTCAAGGTTTAAGTCTCCCGCCCTTGTGGTTCTGAGGGATCTAGATTTTTTGAGGTGAAGCATTTTCATCAAATCTGGGTTTGACATGGCCTTATATGTCAGGCACAGGTCACCTCTGAGCAAGCGGTATGAGACTGAATAGAGCTGGAGTTCTTTCAGTCGGGCAGCATAAGACATATTTTTGAGACCCTTTATCCTTTTGGTGAGGAACTTTTGGGGCCTTTCCAGCTGCTGCAGGTGTCGGGTCAGATACATTCCGAATGGGGCATTGTACTCAATCATAGGTCTAATGAGTGATGAGTACAGGGGACGATGACCTCCCTTGATCTAGATGTGAATCCCTTCATGATCAGGTGGGCAATGTAGAAGGTTTTCCTAACTACTTTAGCAACATGAGTGTCAAACGAAGGCTACTGTCAACCTGGGTCCCCAGATCCCTGATGACTTCTTCTGTGCTCAGTGGATTGCCACCTATATGGTAGCTAGGGGTAACCTTGTTTTTCAAGGGTATGACTATGCATTTCTTGGCGTTTAACTTTAGGCCATGGCTCTGGCACCAGTTATCCGTTTCTGTGAGGCCCTTCTGAAGGATATCTGTGTCAGATGTGTTTCGACTATGGCCCAGTTTGCAGTCATCTGCAAACTTTGTCAGCCATAACCCTCCTGTGTTTGCTTGTACTTCAGAAAAGTAGATGCCGCACAAGAGTGGACCCAGGACTGAGCCCTGTGGGACACCACTTGTGACAGGCTTTGAGTCTGACATGGCTCCAGCAACTCTGACCCTGTGGGTTCTGTCACTTAGCCAGTTTGCAACCCATCTTGTGATGTATGGGTTTACATTCAAGCTGATGAGTTTTCGATGATACCTGAGTGGGATATTGTGTGAAGGCCTTTGCCAGGTCGAGGTAGGCTGTATGGACTGCCTTTCCTCATCAATGGCCTTGGTGACTGTCTCGAAAAAGTCAACCAAGTTTAAAAGGCATGATCTGCCTTTGACAAAGCCAAACTGGGTTGGATCCAAAGTCTGCAAGTTTCCTATGTCTTTATTTATGAGTTCCATTATGATCCTCTCCATGGCTTTGCAGATAAGGCTTGTCAAGCTAATGGTATGGTAATTTCCAGGGTCGGTGGAGGCACCGCCCTTGTGAAGTGGGACCACAGTCGCCGTGCGCCACTCCTTGGGTACGTATCCTGAGGTGAGGCTAAGATTAAACAGCTGTCCTAACTGCGGGTTTAATTCCTCATTGAGTTCGTGGAGCACACAGCCGTGGACACCATCCGGTCCCATGGATGCTGTGTTTTTTGCCTTGGAGAGAGCAGTTCTCACCTGGGCGTTGGAGATTTTTGGGGGGCTACAATCCTCTGGTATAGATATCTCTCCTTTTGGGGGGGGAGGGGGGAGAAGTTTGCACTGAACCTGTCAGCCAGTATGTTGGCAATCTGTGTAGGTTCAGTAATCTTCACATCATTTTGAACTAATTCTGAGCATATCTGAGAGTTTCCTCCTAGGTTTCTAACATAGCTAAAGAAGGCCTTATGTGTTACCTGACAATCACCAGCATGCATATTTGCTATCTCATATGCATGTCTGGCCTCTTGTGCTGGTAGTGTACACAGAGTCATAGTCCTGTATATGGGTGAGCTGATGAAGGGCTGAGCACAGCCCTTACCTGCACAATCTTACAAATGATAGTGCTAGATACATAACACAAATACCACAGTGGCATTGTAGTGTGGCAGTGTCTGCCACTACTATTGAGTGGGTGACAATTGCAGGGGCTGTTAGGATTCCCAATGGTCAGTTCAAAGGCCCTTAACATGTTACAGCCATCTGATACACACACACATGCACACCGTTGCATGGGGACATGCATTGAAACAGACATGCACATGGAGGTGACACTTCTCAGAGTATCTATTAATGTACAATACACCCCTCTATTAATGTACAATACACAGTGATACAACCATTGCATGCACCACAGTGGCTTGGTGTTAGAAACTGTGTAACTGGGCTTGCACGGTGGATGACATATGTATGGGCTGAAACCGGGTTGGCAATGGGGAAGTTCACAGGGTAGAAGAGGCACACAACATGGTATAGCCATCACATACACCCACTAAAGACAGCTACAGGGGTTATGCATATAGACACACATACACAGTTGGCAATAGACATATTAGTAACCCTACATATCCACTTGTATATACTATAGTGCTGTGTACACATGACATGCTCCACATAGACTATATGCCTGGGACATAACACACAATCTTTTACACCAGGTAACCTTGCAAATGCCATCATGGGTGGTGGGATAACACACCAGACTTAGCAATTGGTCTTGAGTACTGCTCCTACATACCTACACAAGTGATAGTGTTACAGACTTTGCATCAGCATGATGTGTCAGTCAGGTACAATGTCTGATGCTGGCATGTGTGTCAGTATGGTAACTGTGACATATCTGGTAATGATATCACAGGAATGCTCATTGTCAGAGGACACAGACCTCATATAGGTTGCAAACATGTGGATATCCCATGTACATCTGTATAGATGACTGGTATGGGCTGTATAGTGGTACATGGTATATGTGAGGCAGACGCCATTAATAGGGTCTTTAAAGT